>NW_027013484.1:0-16073 GCF_036934945.1 Oncorhynchus masou masou | reverse complement strand
ACATTCTTAAAATAAAGTGGTGATCCTAACTGACCTAAGACAGAACATTTTTAACAAGATTAAATGTCAGGAATTGTGAAAAACTGAGTTTAAATGTATTTGGCTAAGGTGTATGTACACTTCAGACTTCAACTGTAGGCATGCACGTCATCTACCTACGTTATACAGGTACAGTGCCTTGCGAAAGTATTCGGCCCCCTTGAACTTTGCGACCTTTTGCCACATTTCAGGCTTCAAACATAAAGATATAAAACTGTATTTTTTTGTGAAGAATCAACAACAAGTGGGACACAATCATGAAGTGGAACGACATTTATTGGATATTTCAAACTTTTTTAACAAATCAAAAACTGAAAAAATGGGCGTGCAAAATTATTCAGCCCCCTTAAGTTAATACTTTGTAGCGCCACCTTTTGCTGCGATTACAGCTGTAAGTCGCTTGGGGTATGTCTCTATTAGTTTTGCACATCGAGAGACTGAAATTTTTCCCATTCCTCCTTGCAAAACAGCTCGAGCTCAGTGAGGTTGGATGGATATATTACGTGAAAAGCAGTTTTCAGTTCTTTCCACAGATTCTCGATTGGATTCAGGTCTGACTTTGACTTGGCCATTCTAACACCTGGATATGTTTATTTTTTAACCATTCCATTGTAGATTTTGCTTTATGTTTGGATCATTGTCTTGTTGGAAGACACATCTCCGTCCCCAGTCTCAGGTCTTTTGCAGACTCCATCAGGTTCTTCCAGAATGGTCCTTGTATTTGGCTCCATCCATCTTCCCATCAATTTTAACCATCTTCCCTGTCCCTGCTGAAGAAAAGCAGGCCCAAACCATGATGCTGCCACCACCATGTTTGACAGTGGGGATGGTGTGTTGTGGTTGATGAGCTGTGTTGCTTTTACGCCAAACATAACGTTTTTGCATTGTTGCCAAAAAAGTTCAATTTTTGGTTTCATCTGACCAGAGCACCTTCTTCCACATGTTTGGTGTGTCTCCCCGGTGGCTTGTGGCAAACTTTAAAAGACACTTTTTATGGATATCTTTAAGAAATGGCTTTCTTTTTGCCACTCTTCCATAAAGGCCAGATTTGTGCAATATACGAATGATTGTTGTCCTATGGACAGAGTCTCCCACCTCAGCTGTAGATCTCTGCCAGTTCATCCAGAGTGATCATGGGCCTTGGCTGCATCTCTGATCAGTCTTCTCCTTGTATGAGCTGAAAGTTTAGAGGGATGGCCAGGTCTTGTAGATTTGCAGTGGTCTGACACTCCTTCCATTTCAATATTATTGCTTGCACAGGCAAGCTCCTTGGGATGTTTAAAGCTTGGGAAATCTTTTGTATCCAAATCCAGCTTTAACTTCTTCACAACAGTATCTCGGACCTGCCTGGTGTGTTCCTTGTTCTTCATTATGCTCTCTGCGCTTTTAACGGACCTCTGAGACTATCACAGTGCAGGTGCATTTATACGGAGACTTGATTACACACAGGTGGATTGTATTTATCATAATTAGTCATTTAGTTCAACATTGGATCATTCAGAGATCCTCACTGAACTTCTGGAGAGAGTTTGCTGCACTGAAAGTAAAGGGGCTAAATAATTTTGCACGCCCAATTTCAGTTTTTGATTTGTCAAAAAAGTTTGAAATATCCAATAAATGTCGTTCCACTTCATGATTGTGTCCCACTTATTGTTAATCGTCACAAAAAAAATACAGTTTTATATTTATGTTTGAAGCCTGAAATGTGGCAAAAGGTCGCAAAGTTCATGGGGGTCAATACTTTCGCAAGGCACTGTATGTAGGTCATCTACCTACGTTACACAGGTATGGAGGTCATCTACCTACGTTATACAGGTATGGAGGTCATCTACCTACGTTATACAGGTATGGAGGTCATCTACCTACGTTATACAGGTATGGAGGTCATCTACCTACGTTATACAGGTATGGAGGTCATCTACCTACGTTATACAGGTATGGAGGTCATCTACCTACGTTATACAGGTATGGAGGTCATCTACCTACGTTATACAGGTATGGAGGTCATCTACCTACGTTATACAGGTATGGAGGTCATCTACCTACGTTATACAGGTATGGAGGTCATCTACCTACGTTATACAGGTATGGAGGTCATCTACCTACGCTACACAGGTATGGAGGTCATCTACCTACGCTACACAGGTATGGAGGTCATCTACCTACGCTACACAGGTATGGAGTCATCTACCTACATTATACAGGTATGGAGGTCATCTACCTACGTTATACAGGTATGGAGGTCATCTACCTAATGTTATACAGGTATGGAGGTCATCTACCTACGTTATACAGGTATGGGAGGTCATCTACCTACGCTACACAGGTATGGAGGTCATCTACCTACATTATACAGGTATGTACGTCAACTTTGACATTGGTTTTGCACATCAGTGTTTAACCTACACATCGGGCCGATGCAGATGCTGGCTTTTTTAGCTAATATCGTCCGATTCGATATGTTCTCCGATATATTGTTCGTCCTAAAATACAAGTGAATCTGGATGACAACAACGTTGTTTGATTGAAACATTAAGGCTATTTTTCATAAATAAGTTAAAACCTGCTTTACGTTCTGTTTCCTTGCCACGACACTAACGAGTATCGTGATATTTTCATAGCCCTAATTTTAAAAGATCTTTGCACTATCCCGTGTCTTTTAGTAAACATCAGATTTTCTGTTGTCTTTTACAGTTGAATATGCGATAGTCTGTATGCCCTTTGCTGCAAAATAAATTGCCTCGAGTACATGAAAGTTCTCAATTTGAAAAGCTCAGCTTCTTTACCTGCACGGAGTTGTAAGGCCATAAATCAATGTTTACATAGCTGGCCATAAATCAATGTTTACATAGCTGGCCATAAATCAATGTTTACATAGCTGGCCATAAATCAATGTTTACATAGCTGGCCATAAATCAATGTTTACATAGCTGGCCATAAATCAATGTTTACATAGCTGGCCATAAATCAATGTTTACATAGCTGGCCATAAATCAATGTTTACATAGCTGGCCATAAATCAATGTTTACATTGCACCCCTTCTGAAAAAACCTACACTCGATCCCTCCGATGTCAACAACTACAGACCAGTATCCCTTCTTTCTTTTCTCTCCAAAACTCTTGAACGTGCCGTCCTTGGCCAGCTCTCCCGCTATCTCTCTCAGAATGACCTTCTTGATCCAAATCAGTCAGGTTTCAAGACTAGTCATTCAACTGAGACTGCTCTTCTCTGCATCACGGAGGCGCTCCGCACTGCTAAAGCTAACTCTCTCTCCTCTGCTCTCATCCTTCTAGACCTATCGGTTGCCTTCGATACTGTGAACCATCAGATCCTCCCCTCTCCACCCTCTCCGAGTTGGGCATCTCCTCGGCGCGTCCACGCTGGATTGCGTCCTACCTGACAGGTCGCTCCTACCAGGTGGCGTGGCGAGAATCTGTCTCCTCGCCACGCGCTCTCACCACTGGTGTCCCCCAGGGCTCTGTTCTAGGCCCTCTCCCTATTCTCGCTATACACCAAGTCACTTGGCTCTGTCATAACCTCACATGGTCTCTCCTATCATTGCTATGCAGACGACACACAATTAATCTTCTCCTTTCCCCTTCTGATGACCAGGTGGCGACCGCATCTCTGCATGTCTGGCAGACATATCAGTGTGGATGACGGATCACCACCTCAAGCTGAACCTCGGCAAAGACGGAGCTGCTCTTCCTCCCGGGGAAGGACTGCCCGTCCATGATCTCGCCATCACGGTTGACAACTCCATTGTGTCCTCCTCCCAGAGCGCTAAGAACCTTGGCGTGATCCTGGACAACACCCTGTCGTTCTCAACCAACATCATGGCGGTGGGCCCGTTCCTGTAGGTTCATGCTCTACAACATCCGCAGAGTATGACCCTGCCTCACACAGGAAGCGGCGCAGGTCCTAATCCAGGCACTTGTCATCTCCCCGTCTGGATTACTGCAACTCGCTGTTGGCTGGGCTCCCTGCCTGTGCCATTAAACCCCTACAACTCATCCAGAACGCCGCAGCCCGTCTGGTGTTCAACCTTCCCAAGTTCTCTCACGTCACCCCGCTCCTCCGCTCTCTCCACTGGCTTCCAGTTGAAGCTCGCATCCGCTACAAGACCATGGTGCTTGCCTACAGAGCTGTGAGGGAACGGCACCGCAGTACCTCCAGGCTCTGATCAGGCCCTACACCTAAGCAAGGGCACTGCGTTCATCCACCTCTGGCCTGCTCGCCCCCTACCATTGAGGAAGTACAGTTCCCGCTCAGCCCAGTCAAAACTGTTCGCTGCTCTGGCCCCCCAATGGTGGAACAAACTCCTCACGACGCCAGGACAGCGGAGTCAATCACCACCTTCCGGAGACACCTGAAACCCCACCTCTTCAAGGAATACCTAGGATAGGATAAGTAATCCTTCTCACCACCCCCCCCTTAATGATTTAGATGCACTATTGTAAAGTGGCTGTTCCACTGGATGTCAGAAGGTGAATTCACCAATTTGTAAGTCGCTCTGGATAAGAGCGTCTGCTAAATGACTTAAATGTAAATGTAATGTACATAGCTGGCCATAAATCAATGTTTACATAGCTGGCCATAAATCAATGTTTACATAGCTGGCCATAAATCAATGCATTTTACTTTGTGTTGGTCATGTAGACTTTTACTCATTGCTTTCTCCTACATGTAATACCATTAGGCTATTCCTTTATATTTAAAATAAGTCTGTCAGATTCAGGCATTTAATGTAATTTAATGTAATACTCGTAGTGCTTCAAAAATTGGAAATACATTAGGGAAAACAGTGTTAGACCTGAGCATAACCCACAAACTAAGAAATCACTAGCCTAATCTGTCCATTGTGATTTCGTCGTCATGGAGGACTGATTGGGCTCACTGCTTCGTGTTGAAAAATAAATGCTGCTCTCGTGGAATTGCATGCTTTGTGCAATACCGAAAAGTGCTATTTGCGTGTGAAAAATGTAATTGTTGTTCCACCACTTTCTCCCTTCTCAAACTTTCGAAGTTCCAGTAGTTTTTCCCAGTCACAGCTCATGAAGTACGCTTCATCACCCCCGTCTCCATGGCTTCTCACCTTAACGTTACCTCTTCGTTATCGTTCAGGGGACGTGCTGCTGTAACTAGTAAATTGGTCGTCTCTTCAGTCGAGTGCTGCGTTGCATTCTGTTATGTAAACGACTGACTGAGCGTTGGATACAGCAGCCAGTAGTGCGCCAAACGCGCATCACTCGCTCGCACAGCCAGTAGTGCGCCAAACGCGCATCACTCGCTCGCTTACAGCCAGTAGTGCGCCAAACGCACATCACTCGCTCGCTTACAGCCAGTAGTGATCTAACCCCCCCCAAAAAAACTTCATCGGATCTACACGAATCACGTAGGCCACCTGTTTTGGATTCAAAGCGGCGAATTTCGCCGAAACGCGACTAATTTGCATCCCTGCTGCGGTCATCCTAACATCCAAGCTGTTTATTCAAGTTGGATCATCTTCGGATGCCGATAGCAGTCGCACCATTGGAAGACATATCTTGGACTGTCGTTCACAAAAGCTCATTCCTGCCATTTTCCCGCGATCCAAATGTATTTGGTGTCATCAGTTTCCCCGAGCTGGTCAGAATCGTTCACCTTTTTTTCCCCCAATGCGGATTTGAATGTCCTTTCGAAAACAGAAAGGTGTCAACTTTTGCAAACATCCTTTTATGAATTTAAAAAAAAAAAAATGTATTTTTTTTTTTAAAGTATCCGATTACAATATGTTAGCTGGTAATGTAACGGATGTTGTTTTGTAATCAATGTAGCCCCTTACTCCCCGACCCGTCTACAACCTACCTGGTTTGTGTGGAGCATGTTCAATGGATCTTTAACAGATGCTGTCTGTTAATGACCAGAGATACATTTTTTATTAAATTATGAATGTTTCTATATCAACAAAAAAAAAGATACCCATCAGTGTTGTGTGATGGTAGGGAGAGAAACAGTGGACTGTCAGTGAAGAAGACATATTAGAGTCAATACAAAATGGAGGACGAAGGATGAGGTAGTCAGGAACAGGCGAGCAGCATAAATACCTCCGTTTCAGTGGTCCACTCAACTCCTTGCTCCTTGTCGCTGTATGTGGTGTCTAGAATGAATTGTCTGTTAACGAACTGAAAGACAGAAACAAGATGGCCGCCGTCACAAACCAGCCGAGTCATAAGAACTGAAATAGAAGGGTCGTGTTCAGTAGGCACTAAACGGAAGAAATCGTCCCGAAATCAGTGAACTTGAGGAGGTACTATCTGAATTAAATGTGTCCAATAAGAAGCACTCATTTTAGTTTTCCGTTACAAAATGCTGGGCCATTATTTAATCGTTTTAAGTTTGGCCAAAATGAAGCTCTAATCAACACGACCCAGGGTAGGAAAGCCTCTCACCTCTGTAGCTTCCACCTCAATGGGCTCTATGTACTCTTCAACTATTTCGCCCTCTGGAAAGAGAAAATAACTTTCAGAACGCAGGACTAAAGCCAAATCAATCAATCATCTTTATTGTCCCAATTGGGAAATTTGTGGTGGTAAAATAAAACAACAATACAACAAACTTAAGCTAACAGCTACATTTTGTATTGTTTACAAATTAAACTTTAAAGTGTACTTAAGCTAACTACATTTGTATTGCTTCCAGCTTGATTACAAATTAACCAACTAAAGTGTACATTCGCTAACATTGGTATTGCTTAGTCATTAAAAAAAAAAAAAAACAAAAAGGGGAATAAGTGCACATTTGTAAGGATGGTCAAGGAAAGAGACTCATTTAGCTAACATAATATGTATAACTTTGGTCAATTTATAACTCAGTGCACATTTCTAAACGCCAACGTCAAAGATTTTGACCTGGGTCGACGGCCTGCTCCTCTGTCTCCTCCACTACAGCGACGGCCTGCTCCTCGGTCTCCTCCACTACAGCGACGGCCTGCTCCTCGGTCTCCTCCACTACAGCGACGGCCTGCTCCTCGGTCTCCTCACACACTCCATTCTGGTGAGACTGGGCTTGGTCAAAGTAGCCACTTAGCAGCACTCGGTTCAGGCTGTCCTTCAGAGCTTTGTCTGGGTAGGGAGAGGAATTGAGAATACCATCAGAAACACCATAAACAAACATGTCAATTGTACAAAAACAATATGGTGGACATCTACATTTGAGAAGAATGTTTTCAACTCGGCTAGGCAGAGACTGCTGATACCAAAAGGGACCATCTGATACCCCTTTCAAACCATCAACACAAACTGTGATGGAGTCATCAGTAACAATTGAAACTCCATTAAAAAAACAAAACACTACACTGTTGACATATACAATATGTTGGTGGACAAATCTAACCAGCGAAGCTAACAAGAAACGGAATCGAGCTAATCACAAATCCAATCTGTTTTCCCAGACAGACAAATCCCGTTTCAGTAGGACAATAACCTAAAACACAAGGCCAAATCTACACTCGAGTTGCTTACCAAGACGACAGTGAATGTTTCCAAGTGGCCTAGTTACAGTTGACTTGAAAATCTGTGTCAAGACATGAAAAATGGCTGTCTAGCAATGATCAACAACCAACTTGAACCAGCTTTTTTTTTTTACACCTTTATTTTACTAGGAAAGTCAGGTAAGAACAAATTCTTATTTTCAATGATGGCCTAGGAACAGTGGGTTAACTGCCTGTTCAGGGGCAGAACGACAGATTGGTACCTTGTCAGCTCAGGGATTCGAACTTGCAACCTTTTGGTTACTAGTCCAACACTCTAACCACTAGGCTACCCTGCCGCCCCAAAGAATCTCAAATAATAAATGAGCAAATATTGTATAGTACATGTCAACCGATTAGGATTTTTCAATGCTGATACCGATTATTCAAAAAAGGTGATACCGATTAATCGGCAGGGAGATATATATATATATGACAATACTGAATGAACAATGAACACTTATTTTAACTTAATATAATACATAAATAAAATCTATTCAGTCTCAAATAAATAATGAAACATGTTCAATTTTTTTTAAATAATGCAAAGACTGTGTTGGAGAAGAAAGTAAAAGTGTAGTATGTGCCATGTAAGAAAGCGAATGTTTTAGTTCTTTGCTCAGAACATATGAAAGCAGGTGGTTCCTTTTAACATGAGTCTTCAATATTCACAGGTAAGAAGTTTTAGGTTGTAGTTATTATAGGACTATTTCCCTCTATACCATTTGTATGTCATATACCTTTGACTATTGGATGTTCTAATAGGTACTTTAGTATTGCCAGCCTAATCTCAGGAGTTGATAGGCTTGAAGTCATAAACAGCGCTGTGATTCAGGCATTGCTAAGAGCTGCTGTTTGAATGAATGCTTACGAGCCTGCTGTTGATTTTTAATTAGGGCCAATTTCAAGTTCTCATAACAATTTATTAACTCCTTGCTGCCTGCACTCACATAACAGGTGCTCAGCCTGCCACGCAGTCTCCCCATGGAGTGCATTCGCGTCAGTGTCCAAAAATGCTGATTAGCGATTGTTATGAGAACTTGAAATTGGCCCTAATTAAAAAAAATTGGTCGACCTCTACAGGTGAGAAAAGCTCTTAAGAGACTTATCCAGAAAGACTCACAGCTGTAACCACTTCCAAAGCTCACTCAGGGGGTTGAATACTTATCGGAATCAGGATAGGTTAGTTCCAAAATCATTGTGTGTGTGTGTGTGTGTCCCAAGACCTCAGCAATACCCCCCCCACCCACCCACCCAAAGGGGCTCAGCAATCTCAAACCACCACTCATTTAGCCTATGCCCCTAGGCCATGATTACTCAAATAGAATGCACCCTCAAACTACTGTACAAGGCCATGGAAATTACAGAACAGACAGTAACTGGGTTGCCTTTTAGGTGTCCAAGATATCCCCCTGAAGACAAGACACCTCGGAATATGAAGGAGAAATCTTGTCATCAAATAGTTATAGTTATGTGACAAGACGGTGGATAGTTACCATTGGCTGTTGAGAGCTGACAGTATAAAGTGCAAACACAATAAGAGTCCTTTCAGTCTTTTCTCATGTTATAAATCCACAAGATCCTGTGGAGAGGTAGTAACATCTCTGCTTGTGGCCTGGTGTTCAGGGTGGAGAGGTAGTAACATATCTAATGATGGCACTAACCCCTCCAGAGGGACACCGCAGGTTAAGGAGCCAATCTGGATGTTTTCTCCAACCCTCCCAAGAGAGCCACCTACTGTGGAACTAAAAGACGCCACGTCTTCCCGAATAATTTGTGTCTTTCCTGTCTAGAGAACAAATATTAGACAAAGTCCTTGGCCAAACTAGCCTGGTGCCAGATGTATTAGATCTGGAGGAACACGCTATGGCCAAACTAGCCTGGTGCCAGATGTATTAGATCTGGAGGAATACGCTACGGCCAAACTAGCCTGGTGCCACATGTATTAGATCTGGAGGAACACGCTATGGACAAACTAGCCTGGTGCCAGATGTATTAGATCTGGAGGAACACGCTATGGCCAAACTAGCCTGGTGCCACATGTATTAGATCTGGAGGAACAAGCTATGGCCAAACTAGCCTGGTGCCACATGTATTAGATCTGGAGGAACAAGCTATGGCCAAACTAGCCTGGTGCCAGATGTATTAGATCTGGAGGAACACGCTATGGCCAAACTAGCCTGGTGCCACATGTATTAGATCTGGAGGAACACGCTATGGACAAACTAGCCTGGTGCCACATGTATTAGATCTGGAGGAATACGCTACGGCCAAACTAGCCTGGTGCCAGATGTATTAGATCTGTGGGAATACGCTACGGCCAAACTAGCCTGGTGCCAGATGTATTAGATCTGTGGGAACAAGTTATAGTCAAACTGGAACACCGAAATGCTTTTCAGTAGCTTCCATCGATACAGAGACGACTGCAGAGGGGCCTGATGTAAAGCAAGTTTAAAGAACATACCGTTCTTTAAACTTGGCCCCTCTGCAGTCGTCTCTGTATCGATGGAAGCTACTGAAAAGCATTTCGGTGTTCCAGTTTGACTATAACTTGTTCCCACAGATCTAATACGGGGGGGGGTTCGGTGTTCCAGTCGCAACAACAACCAAAAGGATGCTGTAGAACAGCAATGGTTGTCAGCTAGAATATAGAATCCTCTCAGCAACATCACTGAACACACCCAGGCAGTTGTTGGTTAGACTTACACGTAGTTCCTGCCACAGCTTTGTCCTTCCCCTCCAACAGATCCATGAGGTGTTGAGAAGCCTCCTCGTACTGGTCAATAAATCTGCAATGGGAGTGGTAAAAGTTAGAACGTGGTGAAAGAAAGGTAACAACCCTCCCCCCCCCCTTACACGCTGTTCAATAATCCTGCGGGTTTATGGACTGCAACATTGACACAAATGTCTTGATCAGGCTTGAGTTGCAACTCCCTCTCAAATCGGAGTTGTCAACAAACAAAGGTGAAACCCCAGTTTTTATTTATTTTACCTTTATTTAACCAGGCAAGTCAGTTAAAACAGATTCTTATTTTCAATGACGGCCTAGGAACAGTGGGTTAACTGCCTTGTTCAGGGACAGATTTTGTACCTTGTCAGCTCGGGGATTTGAACTTGCAACCTTCCGGTTACCAGTCAACGCTCTAACCACTAGGCTACCCTGCCGCCCGATCTAAACATCCAAGTTGACCATCATGTTTATGGTATGTATTTGACAGATAGTCGAGAAGCTCCTGAAACCCAAGACATGTAATAGAAAAAAACAGAAAAAAAAATCCACACATCTTTTCTCCCACCATCTAACCTGGTGTTTTGGTCTGGTTCTGGTCCCACTAGTTTATAGAGCTCGTCCAGGGCAGTGAGCTCTGTGTCGGTGAGGAGTGAGGGTGTGTCAACACTGGCAGCCCCCTGTCTCAGCTCCTGCCTCACACTGTCCTCTCCAAGCCTGTCCAGGAGAAACTGGAGCTCTAGGACAGTCTTCAGCCTCTTCTGCTCAGACTCTTCTCTCTGGAGCTGTTCCCGTCGCGCTGCCTTCTTCACCGCCTTCTGGATCTGGAGAGAAATCACAATTCATTGGTCACGCTGATGCAGACTTCACCCTGAGATTCTTCCCCAACAACACAAAGTTAGTCAAGGGTTCTGGAATACTTTCTGAACACACTGTAGTCTAGTGAGTATGCGCATGGTTCATGCAAGAGAGTCAGTGCAGATAGTTTTGGTACCACTCATTGACTCTTTTGTGGTCTGGCTATTTAATCAGTCTTATGGCTTGGGGAGCCGGTTGGTCCGAGAGCCAACTCTCCGGTACCGTTTGCCAGACAGATAGGCAGGCAGGGAGTCAGACCACAATGTTATGGAAAAAAAATAAAAAATAAGTCTCCTTGTATCTCTAGCGTACAGGAGCTTTGGTGTTAGCCCCATGTCTTTTAGCATTGATATGGCTAACACCAGACCCCAAGCGCCAGAGACCCCCAGCGTTAGAAGAATGATTTATCGGGGCCCCCCGGGTGGCACAGTGGTTAAGGGCGCTGTACTGCAGCGGGCACAGGGACGGGTGCAGGGCGCGCTAACCAAGGTTGCCAGGTACACAGTGTTTCCCCCGGCACATTGGTGCGGCTGGCTTCCGGGTTGAATGTGCGCTGTGTTAAGAAGCAGTGCGGCTGGTTGGGTTGTGTATCGGAGGACGCATAACTTTCAACCTTCGTCTCTCCCGAGCCCGTATGGGAGTTGTAGCGATGAGACAAGATAGTAGCTACTAAACAATTGGATACCATGAAATTGGGGAGAAAAAGGGGTAAAAAAAATTCAAATTCAAGAAAAAAAATGAATGCTTTATCATCCATTGCCATTTTCTATTTTAACCTCCAAAAGAAACACCCCCCAAGGGGCAGGGAGTCTAGGGTCAGCCAGAGCAGTGCAGTCTGGAGCAGTTTAGTGGTCAGCGTCTTGCTTACATCTTGTCCCAGTGACAGGAAGCTCTTCTGTAACTCCCTGGCAAACTCCAGGTTATTAGTCACTTCCTGGTACTTGGTCAGGGCATCCTTCAGAGACGAGAGCAAGAGAGAGAGAGAGAGCGAGAGAGGAAACTGGTTAACACAGAAAGCCTAACATATACTGTTCAAAGTCTTAAAATGCATTGCATCCCTGCTTCCTTGAAGCACTGAAGGCTAATTGGTGAAAAGCAATGCGGTGGAACGCTTGCAAACATGTTAGTTGAGGGACTACAGATGACTCATACAGCATCTTGTTGAACGTTATAAACTGGGGTGGTTCGAGCCCTGAATGCTGATTGGCTGACAGCCGTGGTATATCAGACCACATACCACATGTATGACAAAACATTTAATTCCATGTTCTAATTCCATTGGTAAACAGTTTATAATAACAATAAGGCACCTCGGGGGTTTGTGATATATGGCCAATATACCACGGCTAAGGACTGTATTCAGGCACTCCGTGCTGTGTCGTGACCAAGAACAGCCCTTGGCCGTGGTATATTAAGCCATATACACCCCCCCTCCCCCTTATTGGTTAATTGACCCACCAGTTGATCCTGGTTGAGACGTTCCCCTTTATTCTTCTTCGATTGATAATCGTCCAGCTTGCCCTATAAAACAGACAGAACCATTACAACAAAAAACACTAAAACCTGCAACAGACATCCAATGGTAACCTCATCCCCAGGTTCAATTGCTAATCCCATGGTAACGGTACACTAACAAAAATGCAAGGTTTGTCGGACACCTCTGAGCAACACTATACAAGTGTGCCTTTACAGCTAGTAGGTTAAATGAGATGGACAAGCTTCTTCAGAACAGCTTTGGCTAACACCACGTGTGTAAACTCAAGTCCAGTGTTTTCCCCCCAACTTTTTCCCCCGATCCTCCAGTACACCCCCCCCAACAGTACATATGGTTGTTGTAGCCTCCTGGACCAGCACACCTGACTCAACTAATCATCAAGCCCTTGACAAGTTGAATCAGGTGTTGTATGCTGATGAGGGTAGGACTGGTAACACTGCTCTAGTCAGTGCATGCCAACATGAACCAAACATAAATAAATTAAAAACACTTATATGGTGAACACTTGCTAGCTTATAAATAACAAACTTTCATCTTGCAAATGTGTATTTTGAACTAATGCGGTGGCCAAGAACGTTTCTAGAAACGCCACGTTTGAGCTTGCCTAGCGAACTACTTTGTGACAACCCAAAGCCTAGCTAAAAGTGAGAAGTTGATTTTAACTAGACCGGTAATTCGGAGAATGATCATTATCATGTAACAACGTCGCCATTTCAAGACATCAATGCCAACCAACATGTTTACCTGCAAACATTCGCCATGTTAATAAGGCTGTTAGCTAACGTAGCCGCTTTCCACGTGCTCGAAAAATTTGCCAAATTAAAACGACGCTAAACGTTTGAGTCTACACATACAAATAATGCGTCATAATTAATTGTCTGCATCTGCCTAATGTGCTTGCTAACTAGCTTGCTACAGTAGCTAGCTAGAGCAGGGGTTCTCAAACTAGGGTCCACAGCCCTCTACGGGTACTGCAGGGCCAATTATTATCTTCTAGGGGGGGGGGGGGGGATTTTGGGATAGTTTTGTGAAATTATTTAAATATTGCTAGCTGCAGCAGAATACCATCGTGGATAAAAATGTTATATGTGTCCAATATTAAAAGGAAGTTAGAGGTTTAGTTTCACAAGCCAATGCTAACTAGCGTTGACTGGGAGTCTACAGGAACTGTTACCATGGTAATAAGTGGCTTCATTGGCAAAATCTCCTCCTTCAAAATGGAGGACTAATTGGAGCTAATTTGTTTGTTTTTTAATATAAAAAGTAATTTGGAAAAACAGTTTGTCTCAACTTATTAAAAGATAGAAAGCACGTAGAAAATATATATTTTTTTATATATAATACCGTCTGAAAACGATCAAATAAAAGCTAGACAATAAGGGACAATCGATACAAAGTTGTGTTATTCAGTGCACATGCCCATTGATTTTGTTATGTTTGAGCAGAGAAACCACATTAGACATGGCCAAAATGCAGGAAATTAGCTTTAAAAAAACAAACAAAAAGTTATTCCGCCTTCTAGCTAATAGACTGAGAGTTTACACTTCCTCTTCCAGGTCAAAATAAAACTACCTCCCATATCAATTCATTTAAAAAAAAATGTTTGATTACTTATAATATATGGGGGTTCCTGGGTCGTCGGTTTGCCTGGGCGGGGATCCCTTGGCAAGAAGAGTTTGAAAACCCCCTGAGCTAGCTGGCCAGGGACTGCACTTTCATCGTGCAACTGTAAAATGTCGACGAAGACGACGTGATGATGTTGCAACTCAGCAGTGAGACCCAGAATGCAAGACGCTGTGTCTCCAACAATGATGACTTACTAGGACAGCTGTGTCTATTTTGGAGCACCCTCCTCTTCCCCTCCAAAAAACACAGTTGGAAGGAATTGGATAATGCAATTTGCATTGATTGAGAGGAAACTGCTGTCATGATCAGCACAATGATGTTGGCACTGAACCTGTGCAGTAGCACAGTAGTAACTGTTGTCCATCAAAACAGAAAATGTGTCTGTTTGCAGTCTTTTTTTAAATTCAATAAGTCCCCCGACACACAAGACGCTGGAAGCATTGCCCGGATCAGCCCAAGAGCAGGGGTGTATCACTAGGAACCAAACGAGAAGGGACCTAGCTGAATTTGTCTCAATAGATACTCCCGCAGGCCTGGAATTTTCTGGTTTTAGGGGCAAGACCATTTGGCCTTCAAGAGGTGTCCAGTTTGCCAGGATGCCAAAGCCATCATCTCTGCCAGGGCACCATCCAAAATATCCCCCCCAGGAGCAGTTACCATTTGTAGTTGTTCCTGTTCATCTGACTCTGGGGGAAGTGCACAAGTGGCTTCATTGGCCGGTGTAGGCCGTCATTGTAAATAAGAAACTTGTTCAGACCTAGTTTTTCCCCCTTTTAATTCAAGATGTCAAAGTGTAGCTGAGAGCCTACTGGGTACAGCCTGTCATGGAGGTGCCCGAAAATGTATCCAAACTTTTTTTTTTTTTTTAAAGTGACTTGACACACACACACACACACACACACACACACCCACTAAACGCCTGTCATGTTTGACAAATATAATGTAGGATCATGACTAATATTAAAACATCTAAAGACGTGATTCTGTGGACATACTGAAGGCACTAAATCATTCATATAGGAGAGAAGGGGCCGTGTCTGTTGCACACTGCAAACTCACTCACCTTGCAATCTGAGCAGAGGCAGTCAACATTTTGAAAACGATTTAACCATAAACGTAAATTGTTTAAAACCTGAACATTTCTTTATCATTGAGGCTTGTCTTACCATGGTCCGACCATAGGAATGTTAAGTGGATTATTTTATTTATAATTTTTTTTTTTTTTTAAACACTTCCTCATATGCCATTGAAACCAGTATTTCATGTTCTCAACTTTCTTTTGTTGCCCAGCAAACCAAAGACACAACCTTAGTCGTCAACCCATGCTAGTTGTTGCATCTTCCTTTCTAAAAGGACATTTTCATCAGTCATATGAAACCGCTCGCATTTGCGGCACGCTTTTGAGTGTTGTTTTGTACAAACTGCACAATGGAACATTTGTGCTTATAGCCTACTGCCGTGGATGATTTGTGCTTACAGCCTACTGCCGTGCGGCATTTGTGCTTATAGCCCTACTGCCGTGCGCGCATTTGTGCTTGTAGCCTACTGCCGTGCGCGCATTTGTGCTTATAGCCTACTGCCGTGGGCGCATTTGTGCTTACAGCCTACTGCCGTGGGCGCATTTGTGCTTATAGCCTACTGCCGTGCGCGCATTTGTGCTTATAGCCTACTGCCGTGCGCGCTGTTTGTGCTTATAGCCTACTGCCGTGGGCGCATTTGTGCTTACAGCCTGCTGCCGTGGGCGCATTTGTGCTTATAGCCTACTGCCGTGCGTGCATTTGTGCTTATAGCCTACTGCCGGCGCATTTGTGCTTT
>NW_027013483.1:0-16076 GCF_036934945.1 Oncorhynchus masou masou | reverse complement strand
TGAACAGTTCCAGCTCACCCAAGCCAAGGCATGTACAAGGCTACTTACTTACATACTCAACCAAAACCATTGTAACTTTTGAGTCAAGCACCACCATGTCCAAACCAACAATATTACAACTTCTCAAGCGTGTTTTACTGTTTGTTGTCAACGCTGGCATAGTGATGGCGGATATCATCTGCAATTATTCTGCAGTTGGTAAATTCTATTCTGCAGTAATGACAAGGAACAGCGATGAGCTCCAGCTAGTGTTGTTCCTTCAGAAAAGGACTCTAATTAAGCCTTGTTTAATGATTGGGCTAATTAAATCAGCAGTGACTGTGCTGTGTGAAGGGGGGGGGGGGATTCTCAGACTTTGTACTGTAAATGTGCCAAGGCAGAGATTGTGGGGACAAGGGGCCCTAGGGGAGATGGGCGACTGGGTTTGTGTGACGAGTAGAGACCAAAGTAGACTATAACCTTCCTCTCTGTGTTTACTGTGATCACAAGCTACATAATTTATTCAGACAAAGACGCTGTACACTAATAGAGTTTGGTTTAAGTTGGCCAGTCAAGATTATTCTGGAACTCTCATTGGATAATGTTAGCCTGTTATAAGGGCTCATTGGATAACGTTAGTCTGTTATGATGGCTCATTGGATAACGTTAGTCTGTTATGAGGGCTCATTGGATAACGTTAGTCTGTTATGATGGCTCATTGGATAACGTTAGTCTGTTATGATGGCTCATTGGATAACGTTAGTCTGTTATAAGGGCTCATTGGATAACGTTAGTCTGTTATGATGGCTCATTGGATAACGTTAGTCTGTTATGATGGCTCATTGGATAACGTTAGCCTGTTATGATGGCTCATTGGATAACGTTAGCCTGTTAAGATGGCTCATTGGATAATGTTAGCCTGTTATGATGGCTCATTGGATAACGTTAGTCTGTTATGATGGCTCATTGGATAACGTTAGTCTGTTATGATGGCTCATTGGATAACGTTAGTCTGTTATGATGGCTCATTGGATAACGTTAGTCTGTTATGATGGCTCATTGGATAACGTTAGTCTGTTATTAGTCTGTTATGGCTCATTGGATAACGTTAGTCTGTTATGATGGCTCATTGGATAACGTTAGTCTGTTATGATGGCTCATTGGATAACGTTAGCCTGTTATAAGGGCTCATTGGATAACGTTAGTCTGTTATGATGGCTCATTGGATAACGTTAGTCTGTTATAAGGGCTCATTGGATAACGTTAGTCTGTTATGATGGCTCATTGGATAACGTTAGTCTGTTATGATGGCTCATTGGATAACGTTAGTCTGTTATGATGGCTCATTGGCTCATTGATGATAACGTTAGTCTGTTATGATGGCTCATTGGATAACGTTAGTCTGTTATGATGGCTCATTGGATAACGTTAGTCTGTTATAAGGGCTCATTGGATAACGTTAGTCTGTTATGATGGCTCATTGGATAACGTTAGTCTGTTATGATGGCTCATTGGATAACGTTAGTCTGTTATAATGGCTCATTGGATAACGTTAGTCTGTTATGATGGCTCATTGATAACGTTAGTCTGTTATGATGGCTCATTGGATGGCGTTAGCCTGTTATGATGGCTCATTGGATAACGTTAGCCTGTTATAATGGCTCATTGGATAACGTTAGCCTGTTATTATGGTTCATTGAGTAATGTTAGCCTGTTAAAGATGGCTCATTGGATAACGTTAGTCTGTTATGATGGCTCATTGGATAACGTTAGCCTGTTATGATGGCTCATTGGATAACGTTAGCCTGTTATAAGGGCTCATTGGATAACGTTAGCCTGTTATGATGGCTCATTGGATAACGTTAGCCTGTTATAAGGGCTCATTGGATAACGTTAGCCTGTTAAGAAGGCTCATTGGATAACGTTAGCCTGTTATGATGGCTCATTGGATAATGTTAGTCTGTTATGATGGCTCATTGGATAACGTTAGTCTGTTATGATGGCTCATTGGATAACGTTAGTCTGTTATGATGGCTCATTGGATAACGTTAGCCTGTTATGATGGCTCATTGGATAACGTTAGTCTGTTATGATGGCTCATTGGATAACGTTAGCCTGTTATGATGGCTCATTGGATAACGTTAGCCTGTTATAAGGGCTCATTGGATAACGTTAGTCTGTTATGATGGCTCATTGGATAACGTTAGCCTGTTAACGTTAGTCTGATGGCTCATTGGATAACGTTAGTCTGTTATGATGGCTCATTGGATAACGTTAGTCTGTTATGATGGCTCATTGGATAACGTTAGCCTGTTATGATGGCTCATTGGATAACGTTAGCCTGTTATAAGGGCTCATTGGATAACGTTAGTCTGTTATGATGGCTCATTGGATAACGTTAGCCTGTTAAGATGGCTCATTGGATAACGTTAGTCTGTTATGAAGGCTCATTGGATAACGTTAGCCTGTTAAGATGGCTCATTGGATAATGTTAGTCTGTTATGATGGCTCATTGGATAACGTTAGTCTGTTATGATGGCTCATTGGATAACGTTAGTCTGTTATGATGGCTCATTGGATAACGTTAGTCTGTTATAAGGGCTCATTGGATAACGTTAGTCTGTTATGATGGCTCATTGGATAACGTTAGTCTGTTATGATGGCTCATTGGATAACGTTAGTCTGTTATGATGGCTCATTGGATAACGTTAGCCTGTTAAGATGGCTCATTGGATAATGTTAGCCTGTTATAAGGGCTCATTGAATAATGTTAGCCTGTTATAATGGCTCATTGGATAACATTAATCTGATTTGATGGCTCATTGGATAATGTTAGCCTGTTATAATGGCTCATTGGATAACATTAATCTGATATGATGGCTCATTTGATAACGTTAGCCTGTTAAGATGGCTCATTGAATAATGTTAGCCTGTTATAATGGCTCATTGGATAACATTAATCTGATATGATGGCTCATTTGATAACGTTAGCCTGTTAAGATGGCTCATTGGATAATGTTAGCCTGTTATAATGGCTCATTGGATAATGTTAGCCTGTTAAAATGGCTCATTGGACAATTTTAGCCTGTTATAATGGCTCATTGGATAATGTTAGCCTGTTCTAATGGCTCATTGGATAACATTAGTCTGATATTATGTCTCATTGGATAATGTTAGCCTGTTATAATGGCTCATTGGACAATGTTAGCCTGTTATAATGGCTCATTGGATAATGTTAGCCTGTTCTAATGGCTCATTGGATAACATTAGTCTGATATTATGTCTCATTGGATAATGTTAGCCTGTTATGATGGCTCATTGGATAATGTTAGCCTGTTATGATGGCTCATTGGATAATGTTAGTCATTGATAACGTTAGTCTGTTATGGCTGATGGCTCATTGAATTAATGGGCTCATTGGAACGTTAGCCTGTTATGATGGCTCATTGGATACCAGCCTGTTATGATTCATTGATAACGTTAGTCTGTTATGATGGCTCATTGGATAACAGCCTGTTATAAGTCTGCGTTAATCTGTTATGATAGCTCATTGGATAACGTTAGCCTGTTATGATGGCTCATTGATGACGTTAGCCTGTTATGATGGCTCATTGTGGTTTGGAGCCTGTTATTATGGCTCATTGGATTAACGTTAGCTCTGTTATAATGGCTCATTGAATAATGTTAGCCTGTTATGATGGCTCATTGGATAACGTTAGCCTGTTATGATGGCTCATTGGATAATGTTAGTCTGTTATAATGGCTCATTGGATAACGTTAGCCTGTTATGATGGCTCATTGATAACGTTAGCCTGTTATAATGGCTCATTGATAACGTTAGTCTGTTATAATGGCTCATTGATAATGTTAGCCTGTTATGATGGCTCATTGATAACGTTAGCCTGTTATGATGGCTCATTGGATAATGTTAGTCTGTTATAATGGCTCATTGGATAATGGTAGCCTGTTATTATGGCTCATTGGATAATGTTAGCCTGTTATAATGGCTCATTGATAATGTTAGCCTGTTATAATGTCTCATTGATGGGCTAATGTTAGTCTGTTATAATGTCTCATTGGATAATGTTAGTCTGTTATGATGGCTCAATAATGTTAGCCTGTTATAATGGTTCATTGATAATGTTAGCCTGTTATGATGGCTCATTGAGATAATGTTAGTCTGTTATTATGGCTCATTGATAACGTTAGCCTGTTATAATGTCTCATTGGATAATGTTAGCCTGTTATAATGGCTCATTGGATAATGTTAGCCTGTTATAATGGCTCATTGAGTAATGTTAGCCTGTTATGATGGCTCATTGATTAACGTTAACCTGTTATAATGGCTCATTGGATAACGTTAGTCTGTTATTATGGCTCATTGAGATAATGTTAGCTGTTATAATGTCTCATTGAGTAACATTAGCCTGTTATTATGGTTCATTGAGTAATGTTAGCCTGTTATAATGTTTCATTGAGTAATGGTAGCCTGTTATTATGGTTCATTGAGTAATGTTAACCTGTTATAATGTCTCATTGAGTAATGTTAGCCTGTTATAATGTCTCATTGAGTAATGTTAGCCTGTTATAATGTCTCATTGAGTAATGTTAGCCTGTTATGGTTCATTGAGTAATGTTAGCCTGTTATTATGGCTCATTGAGTAATGTTAGCCTGTTATAATGTCTCATTGAGTAATGTTAGCCTGTTATTATGGCTCATTGAGTAACGTTAGCCTGTTATTATGGTTCATTGAATAACGTTAGCCTGTTATAATGTCTCATTGAGTAATGTTAGCCTGTTATAATGTCTCATTGAGTAATGTTAGCCTGTTATTATGGCTCATTGAGTGACGTTAGCCTGTTATAATGTCTCATTGAGTAATGTTAGCCTGTTATTATGGCTCATTGAGTAACGTTAGCCTGTTATAATGTCTCATTGGGTAATGTTAGCCTGTTATAATGTCTCATTGAGTAATGTTAGCCTGTTATTATGGTTCATTGAATAACGTTAGCCTGTTATTATGGCTCATTGAGTAATGTTAGCCTGTTATAATGTCTCATTGAGTAACGTTAGCCTGTTATAATGGCTCATTGATAATGTTAGCCTGTTATTATGGCTCATTGAGTAACTCATTAGTTAGTCTGTTATAATGTCTCATTGAGTAATGTTAGCCTGTTATAATGGCTCATTGAGTAACGTTAGCCTGTTATAATGTCTCATTGAGTAATGTTAGCCTGTTATAATGGCTCATTGAGTAATGTTAGCCTGTTATTATGGTTCATTGAATAACGTTAGCCTGTTATTATGGCTCATTGAGTAATGTTAGCCTGTTATAATGTCTCATTGAGTAACGTTAGTCTGTTATTATGGCTCATTGAGTAATGTTAGCCTGTTATAATGTTTCATTGATAATGTTAGTCTCATTGAGTAACTGTTATAATGTCTCATTGAGTAATGTTAGCCTGTTATTATGTCTCATTGAGTAATGTTAGCCTGTTATTATGGCTCATTGAGTAACGTTAGCCTGTTATAATGTCTCATTGAGTAATGTTAGCCTGTTATTATGGCTCATTGAGTAACGTTAGCCTGTTATAATGTCTCATTGAGTAATGTTAGCCTGTTATAATGTCTCATTGAGTAATGTTAGCCTGTTATTATGGTTCATTGAATAACGTTAGCCTGTTATTATGGCTCGTTGAGTAATGTTAGCCTGTTATAATGTCTCATTGAGTAACGTTAGCCTGTTATTATGGCTCATTGAGTAATGTTAGCCTGTTATAATGTTTCATTGACTAATGTTAGCCTGTTATAATGTCTCATTGAGTAATGTTAGCCTGTTATAATGTCTCATTGAGTAATGTTAGCCTGTTATTATGTCTCATTGAGTAATGTTAGCCTGTTATAATGTTTCATTGAGTAATGTTAGCCTGTTATAATGTCTCATTGAGTAATGTTTGCCTGTTATTATGGCTCATTGAGTAATGTTAGCCTGTTATAATGTCTCATTGAGTAATGTTTGCCTGTTATTATGGTTCATTGAGCAGTTAGCCTGTTATGAGGGTTGCTGAAGAAAGTTAAACTACTGTGAAACAGCACCATAACAGTCAAGTCATCATGATTTGTGATAGAATTACACACTTCAGTGTACTGTACAGTATGGTATGTTTCTGATTTGTGATAGGATTACACACTTCAGTATACTGTACAGTATGGTATGTTTGTGATAGGATTACACACTTCAGTATACTGTACAGTATGGTATGTTTGTGATAGGATTACACACTTCAGTATACTGTACAGTATGGTATGTTTGTGATAGGATTACACACTTCAGTATACTGTACAGTATGGTATGTTTCTGATTTGTGATAGGATCACACACTTCAGTATACTGTACAGTATGGTATGTTTCTGATTTGTGATAGGATCACACACTTCAGTATACTGTACAGTATGGTATGTTTCTGATTTGTGATAGGATTACACACTTCAGTATACTGTACAGTATGGTATGTTTCTGATTTGTGATAGGATTACACACTTCAGTATACTGTACAGTATGGTATGTTTGTGATAGTATGGTATGTTTCTGATTTGTGATAGGATTACACACTTCAGTATACTGTACAGTATGGTATGTTTGTGATAGGATTACACACTTCAGTATACTGTACAGTATGGTATGTTTCTGATTTGTGATAGGATTACACACTTCAGTATACTGTACAGTATGGTATGTTTGTGATAGGATTACACACTTCAGTATACTGTACAGTATGGTATGTTTCTGATTTGTGATAGAATTAAACACTTCAGTATACTGTACAGTATGGTATGTTTCTGATTTGTGATAGGATTACACACTTCAGTATACTGTACAGTATGGTATGTTTGTGATAGGATTACACACTTCAGTATACTCAAATCATCAAATCAAATTTTATTTGTCACATACACATGGTTAGCAGATGTTAATGCGAGTGTAGCAAAATGCTTGTGCTTCCAGTTCCGACAATGCAGTAATAACCAACAAGTAATCTAACTAACAATTCCAAAACTAATATCTTATACACAGTGTAAGGGGATAAAGAATATGTACATAAAGATATGAATGAGTGATGGTGCAGAGCAGCATAGGCAAGATACTGTAGATGGTATCGAGTACAGTATATACATATGAGATGAGTATGTAAACAAAGTGGCATAGTTAAAGTGGCTAGTGATACATGTATTGCATAAGGATGCAGTAGATGATAGAGTACAGTATATACGTATACATATGAGATGAATAATGTAGGGTATGTAAACATTATATTAGGTAGCATTGTTTAAAGTGGCTAGTGATATATTTTACATCCTTTCCATCAATTCCCATTATTGAAGTGGCTGGAGTTGAGTCAGTGTGTTGGCAGCAGCCACTCAATGTTAGTGGTTGCTGTTTAACAGTCTGATGGCCTTGAGATAGAAGTTTTTCAGTCTCTCGGTCCCAGCTTTGATGCACCTGTTATGACCTCGCCTTCTGGATGATAGCGGGGTGAACAGGCAGTGGCTCGGGTGGGTGTTGTCCTTGATGATCTTTATGGCCTTCCTGTAACATCGGGTGGTGTAGGTGTCCTGGAGGGCAGGTAGTTTGCCCCCGGTGATACGTTGTGCAGACCTCACTACCCTCTGGAGAGCCTTACGGTTGTGGGCGGAGCAGTTGCCGTACCAGGCGGTGATACAGCCCGCCAGGATGCTCTCGATGTGCATCTGTAGATGTTTGTGAGTGTTTTTGGTGACAAGCCAAATTTCTTCAGCCTCCTGAGGTTGAAGAGGCGCTGCTGCGCCTTCTTCACGATGCTGTCTGTGTGAGTGGACCAATTTAGTTTGTCTGTGATGTGTATGCCAAGGAACTTAAACTTACTACCCTCTCCACTACTGTTCCATCGATGTGGATAGGGGGTGTTCCCTCTGCTGTTTCCTGAAGTCCACAATCATCTCCTTAGTTTTGTTGACGTTGAGTGTGAGGTTATTGTCCTGACACCACACTCCGAGGGCCCTCACCTCCTCCCTGTAGGCCGTCTCGTCGTTGTTGGTAATCAAGCCTACCACTGTTGTGTCATCCGCAAACTTGATGATTGAGTTGGAGGCGTGCGTTGCCGCGCAGTCGTGGGTGAACAGGGAGTACAGGAGAGGGCTCAGAACGCACCCTTGTGGGGCCCCAGTGTTGAGGATCAGCGGGGTGGAGATGTTGTTGCCTACCCTCACCACCTGGGGGCGGCCCGTCAGGAAGTCCAGTACCCAGTTGGACAGGGCGGGGTCGAGACCCAGGGTCTCGAGCTTGATGACAAGCTTGGAGGGTACTATGATGTTAAATGCCGAGCTGTAGTCGATAAACAGCATTCTCACATAGGTTTTCCTCTTGTCCAGATGGGTTAGGGCAGTGTGCAGTGTGGTTGAGATTGCGTCGTCTGTGGACCTGTTTTGGCGGTAAGCAAATTGGAGTGGGTCTAGGGTGTCAGGTAGGGTGGAGGTGATATGGTCCTTGACTAGTCTCTCAAAGCACTTCATGATGACGGAAGTGAGTGCTACGGGGCGGTAGTCGTTTAGCTCAGTTACCTTAGCTTTCTTGGGAACAGGAACAATGGTGGCCCTTTTGAAGCATGTGGGAACAGCAGACTGGTATAGGGATTGATTGAATATGTCCGTAAACACACCAGCCAGTTGGTCTGCGCATGCTCTGAGGGCGCGGCTGGGGATGCCGTCTGGGCCTGCAGCCTTGCGAGGGTTAACACGTTTAAATGTTTTACTCACCTCGGCTGCAGTGAAGGAGAGACCGCATGTTTCCGTTGCAGGCCGTGTCAGTGGCACTGTATTGTCCTCAAAGCGGGCAAAAAAGTTATTTAGTCTGCCTGGGAGCAAGACATCCTGGTCCGTGACTGAGCTGGATTTCATCTTGTAGTCCGTGATTGCCTGTAGACCCTGCCACATACCTCTTGTGTCTGAGCCGTTGAATTGAGATTCTACTTTGTCTCTATACTGACGCTTAGCTTGTTTGATAGCCTTACGGAGGGAATAGCTGCACTGTTTGTATTCGGTCATGTTACCAGTCACCTTGCTCTGTTTAAAAGCAGTGGTTCGCGCTTTCAGTTTCACGCGAATGCTGCCATCAATCCACGGTTTCTGGTTTGGGAATGTTTTAATCGTTGCTATGGGAACGACATCTTCAACGCACGTTCTAATGAACTCGCACACCGAATCAGCGTATTCGTCAATGTTGTTGCCTGATGCAATACGAAACATGTCCCAGTCCACGTGATGGAAGCAGTCTTGGAGTGTGGAATCAGCGTGGTCGGACCAGTGTTGGACAGACCTCAGCGTGGGAGCTTCTTGTTTTAGTTTCTGTCTGTAGGCAGGGATCAGCAAAATGGAGTCGTGGTCAGCTTTTCCGAAAGGGGGGCGGGGCAGGGCCTTATATGCGTCGCGGAAGTTAGAATAACAGTGATCCAAGGTTTTGCCAGCCCTGGTGGCGCAATCGATATGCTGATACATTTTAGGGAGTCTTGTTTTCAGATTAGCCTTGTTAAAATCCCCAGCAACAATGAATGCAGCCTCAGGATGTATGGATTCCAGTTTGCAAAGAGTCAAATAAAGTTTGTTCAGAGCCATCGATGTGTCAGCTTGGGGGGGAATATATACGGCTGTGATTATAATCGAAGAGAATTCTCTTGGTAGATAATGCGGTCTACATTTGATTGTGAGGAATTCTGAATCAGGTGAACAGAAGGATTTGAGTTCCTGTATGTTTCTGTGATCACACCACGTCTCGTTAGCCATAAGGCATACGCCCCTGCCCCTCTTCTTACCAGAAAGGTGTTTGTTTCTGTCGGCGCGATGTGTGGAGAAACAGTATGGCATGTTTGTGATAGGATTACACACTTCAGTATACTGTACAGTATGGTATGTTTGTGATAGGATTACACACTTCAGTATACTGTACAGTATGGTATGTTTGTGATAGGATTACACACTTCAGTATACTGTACAGTATGGTATGTTTGTGATAGGATTACACACTTCAGTATACTGTACAGTATGGTATGTTTGTGATAGTATGAAATGTTTCTGATTTGTGATAGGATTACACACTTCAGTATACTGTACCGTATGGTATGTTTGTGATATGATTACACACTTCAATATACTGTACAGTATGGTATGTTTCTGATTTGTGATATGATTACACACTTCAGTATACTGTACAGTATGGTATGTTTCTGATTTGTGATAGGATTACACACTTCAGTATACTGTACAGTATGGTATGTTTGTGATAGGATTACACACTTCAGTATACTGTACAGTATGGTATGTTTGTCATAGGATTACACACTTCAGTATACTGTACAGTATGGTATGTTTGTCATAGGATTACACACTTCAGTATACTGTACAGTATGGTATGTTTGTCATAGGATTACACACTTCAGTATACTGTACAGTATGGTATGTTTGTGATAGGATTACACACTTCAGTATACTGTACAGTATGGTATGTTTGTGATAGGATTACACACTTCAGTATACTGTACAGTATGGTATGTTTGTGATAGGATTACACACTTCAGTATACTGTACAGTATGGTATGTTTGTGATAGGATTACACACTTCAGTATACTGTACAGTACGGTATGTTTCTGCCAACAGGTACAAAAGGGTTTCAGCAGCGTTGCAGTATCCTTTTGTGTGGATATAACCTTAATGTATTTATACCTGAATTGTGTCTGTGATGATCACCTCATTTCCACTCCTAATGAGTGAAAAACAAAGGCCTGCCGTAGCGTTGCTGAAGCGTTTAATCTGGGTTGTATTTAGGTCAGCTCTAATAACACAGGTTGCACAGACCTGATGATGTTTCCCAACTAAATATCAACTCCAAAATAAGGCAAAGATTTTTAATTACAGTATCTATGGCCCCAAGTGTCCAATTCCCTTTCATATCAGTCTCCCGGGGCCCTAAAGGGGAGAATAGAAAGGAACACGGCAACGAGAGAGAGAGAACGAGAGAGAGAACCGTAATTACCAAGGAGAAAGAAGGAGAAGAAGAATAGACTTTGGGGATTTTTTTCCTTTTACTCACCTGAGTTTTTTTTTCGTCTTTTTTAATCTGCATGTGACATATTCATTATCGGGATAATCAAATGCAGACTTTTTTTAGTAGGTCTTGGGTGCTTTTGTTTTGTTCCTTGTTGTTTATTCCCTGTTTGATAACTTTGATTTCAAACAAAAGTGAGCAGATCAAAGATCATAAAGTGTTTCCCTGTGATCATGTAAAGTATCTCCTTCCCTTCCCCGCGGTGGCCTAGATTGGAGGTGTCTTATCGACGCTTTATAGATGACGGGAAAACATATTGTACCATTTCAGTGGTGTATGCAAGGGCACTGGAGAACAAGCATTGAATCTAAAGCATTTTTAAATCAATAAATCAGTCAATCACATTTCTAAGAGGTGCAGATGCAGGATCTTCATTTGATCACCCCGTTGCAAGAGAACTTTGCTGCAATACAACAAATAAAAAATGTGTTGTTCCCGCTCCTTTGTCTCTGTCATCCCCCTCCCTCTTTCCATTTCTATCTAGACTTCCATGCATGTCTACCTCTCCTCACACAAATTAGGCCCTCGAAACCTGCTAACCTGTTCCGAGGGAGAACAGAAAGCGTGTGAATGATCGATCGGTTAAGGGAGGTGTTGTTTCACGTAATGGCGTCTAACGCACAACGGGAGCCCCGGTGTTGTACCGCAAGCGGCTCCCCGCCTCCAGCGGCGCCCCAGGCACTGGAGTAACAGTGTCATTTAATTGGTCTGGTAAAACCACCTTTATGTCGCGCCCCCGGCCACCTTATATTGTCTCTTGTCAGTATCTCAACACACTCAACGCGGGTAGCTTAGCACGTCAACGCTAACACACCGGGCCGTGTTAATGAGAACATATCCAGACAATCGCTCTGGTCCGCGGGGCCTATTGGATAGTGATGGGGGCTAGGGGGAAGGTGTTACAGGCTTTGGTGTTTCCATTTATATTTGGGGTTGGACGTTAGCCTGTTGGGCGCACCGATTGGTGTCACCTCGTTAGTCAGAAGGTGTTTCACCTGTGCTGGCCCATGTTGATATCTAAAAAAAAATGTAATGTATCTGATCTTCCCTATTTTCGTTTTGCTCCACTCTTTGGTTTGCTTCCTGACTTTGTTTGGTTTGGGTTTTATTTGTTTTGCCTCTTCTGGTGGGTGTCTTTTAGGGCCCAGTTGTTAGTTGCTCGTTAACAATTTGGTACGTTCCCCAGCAAGAAACCAAAAATTGCCACTCAAACAGAAGGTGGAACTAACAAAGAGTCACTGACAAGGAACAAAACAGGTTCCCGGAGGGGTTCTGAAAGACATTCACGGGGGAGTCCACTGAAAAGGTGCGATCTGCCCTAGGGGCCCGGGGCCCCTGTAAAGCAGCGGTTACATAGTAAAGACAGGTCCTAGCGGTCCCTCTGGTGCCATTAGAGAGAGCAGACAGAGACATGGGTACAGTGTGTGTGTTGCTCCAGGGCCTGTGTGTTCACCTGCCCCAGGTAGCAAGCTCTGTGTTTGATCTCACTGACTGTCACAAATGTAACCCATACGGCTACTGAAAGAAATCGCTCCGTGCAGAAGTACAGAGGCCCTTTTGTCAGAATACACACAGCATACAAACCAGATAGGTCACCTCTGTGAACAACCAAGGTTGTGTTTATGTAGACTATGAGTTACACTTAAACCAGAATAGACTGAGGTACACTTCTCAATCAGTATGTTTACCTTGATTTAGCCATATCAATCATAATTATCATTATGTGGTCCTCTGTAACTCAGTTGGTAGAGCATGGTCCTTGCAATGCCAGAATTCCAGGACCACCCATACATCAAATGTAAACACTCATGACTGTAAGTCTCTTTGGATAAAAAGCATCTCCTAAATAACATATATTATTATTATCATCATTATGACCCTGTCGGTCTCCTCTCCCATAGCCCTGTGCTGTGGCATCTCTTTATACTGTATTTGACTGTGTAGTTGTTTGTTTGCTTAGTTAGTGGCTGTACGTGTACTGTAGTTAGCTGATTAGAGCAGTGGTAGAGGAGCTGATTAGAGCAGTGGTGAGGAGCTGAGCTGTCTCAGCAGTTGTGTGTCTCAGTGGTAGTGTTGTGGTAGAGGAGACTCTGTCTCAGCAGTGGTAGGGAGACTCAGAGGAACAGAGAGGTGTCTCAGCAGTGGTAGAGGAGACTCAGAGGAACAGAGAGGTGTCTCAGCAGTGGTAGAGGAGACTCAGAGGAACAGAGAGGTGTCTCAGCAGTGGTAGAGGAGACTCAGAGGAACAGAGAGGTGTCTCAGCAGTGGTAGAGGAGACTCAGAGGAACAGAGGTGTCTCAGCAGTGGTAGAGGAGACTCAGAGGAACAGAGAGGTGTCTCAGCAGTGGTAGGAGGAGGAACAGAGAGGTGTCTCAGAGTGAACAGAACAGAGAGGTGTCTCAGCAGTGGTAGAGGAGACTCAGAGGAACAGAGAGGTGTCTCAGCAGTGGTAGGGGAGACTCAGAGGAACAGAGAGGTGTCTCAGCAGTGGTAGAGGAGACTCAGGAACAGGAACAGAACAGAGGTGTCTCAGCAGTGGTAGTAGAGGAGACTCAGAGGAACAGAGGAACAGGTGTCTCAGCAGTGGTAGAGGAGACTCAGAGGAACAGAGAGGTGTCTCAGCAGTGGTAGAGTGTCTCAGCAGTGGTAGAGGACAGACTCAGAGTGAACAGAGAGGTGTCTCAGCAGTGGTAGAGGAGACTCAGAGGAACAGAGAGCAGTGGTAGAGGAGACTCAGCAACAGAGAGGTGTCTCAGCAGTGGTAGAGGAGACTCAGCGGAACAGAGAGGTGTCTCAGCAGTGGTAGAGGAGACTCAGAGGAACAGAGGAACAGAGGTGTCTCAGCAGTGGTAGAGGAGACTCAGAGGAAGCAGAGGAGACTCAGAGGAACAGAGGTGTCTCAGCAGTGGTAGAGGAGACTCAGAGGAACAGAGGTGTCTCAGCAGTGGTAGAGGAGACTCAGAGGAACAGTGTCTCAGCAGTGGTAGAGGAGACTCAGAGGAACAGAGAGGTGTCTCAGCAGTGGTAGAGGAGACTCAGAGGAACAGAGAAGCAGTGGTAGAGGAGACTCAGAGGAACAGAGAGGTGTCTCAGCAGTGGTAGAGGAGACTCAGAGGAACAGAGAGGTGTCTCAGCAGTGGTAGAGGAGACTCAGAGGAACAGAGAGGTGTCTCAGCAGTGGTAGAGGAGACTCAGAGGAACAGAGAGGTGTCTCAGCAGTGGTAGAGGAGACTCAGAGGAACAGAGAGTGTCTCAGCAGTGGTAGAGGAGACTCAGAGGAACAGAGAGGTGTCTCAGCAGTGGTAGAGGAGACTCAGAGGAACAGAGAGCAGTGGTAGAGGAGACTCAGAGGAACAGCTCAGCAGTGGTAGAGGAGACTCAGACTCAGCGGAACTCAGAGGAACAGGTGTCTCAGCAGTGGTAGTCAGCGGAACAGAGGAACAGTGTCTCAGCAGTGACAGAGACAGCGGACAGACTCAGCAGTGTGTGTGTCTCAGCAGTGTGTGTGTGTGCACAGAGACAGACAGACAGAGAAATAAAGAAAGAGCAAAATAAACATCCTGAATGTTTAACTTCTGTACAATTCCTCCAGTAAGCCACTTCAATTCACTTTCAAGATCTGAGTGTGAAGAGAACCTTTAAGCACCAGTACTTAGTGCTGATCTGGTTTACATATGTTATGGAGATATGTTCTATGATTAAAGGATAATACAACTTTTTATGAGTTTCAGAGCTAAGCCAGCTTCAGTCCACTACTACTCAAACCTGGCCACAGCGAGACTTTAAAACCCCACTACAGGAATGAATAGGTTTCCCAGCGTTTCAGAGCGGATGCACGGAGTTAATGTGAATATTTATGTGTGGTATATCTGCCTTTGATCGCCTGATTTCCATAAAGTCCTTGTGTCGGTTTTGAGAGGCAAGAGGAAAAACAAAATTAGCCGAGGCGCAGAGGTTAAGACTGCCCCCTCTCTCTCTCCCTCGCCTGCAGCAAGGAAACCACACACACATACACAGTGAGAGAAACCCAAACTATTCCTCTCAACTTTAACACTGAGTGCAACTCTCATTAGTCTAGAGTGTCCTCCTCTCCTTTCTTATACAACACTGAACGTTCACTCAGAGAGCATGCTGACTAGCAGAACGCCAGTATGTACATTACAGAACCATAAGTATGTGGACACCTGCTCATCCAACATCTCATTCCAAAATCATGGGCATTAATATGGAGTTTCCCCCCCCCCCTCCCCCTTTTTGCTGCTATAACAGCCTCCACTCTTCTTGAAAGGCTTTCCACTAGATGTTGGAACATTGCTGCGGGGACTTGCTTCCATTCAGCCACAAGCGCATCAGTGAGGATGTGTGCTGATTTTGGGTGATTAGGCCAATGGGGTTGAAGTCAGGGCTCTGTGCAGGCCAGTCAAGTTCTTCCACACCGATCTCGACAAACCATTTCCGTTATGGAACTTGCTTTGTGCACGGGGGCATTGTCATGCTGAAACAGAAAGGGCCTCCCCAAACTGTTGCCACAAAGTTGGAAGCACAGAATCGCCTAGAATGTCATTGTATGCTGTAGCGTATAGATTTCCCTTCACTGGAACTAAGGGGCCTGAACCATGAAAACAGCCCCAGACCATTATTCCTTTTATTATTTCCTTATTGCAAAGGTGGCATCATATGACGTTGCCACGGTGAAAGTCACAGAGCTCTTCAGTACAGGCTATTTTACTGCCAGTGTTTGTCTATGAGATTGCATGGCTGTGTGCTCGATTTATACACCCGTGTGGTGGCTGAATAGCTAAAATCCACTAATTTGAAGGGGTGTCCACATACTTTTGTATGTATATTGTACCTCAGGACATCCTAAAATAACAAAGTGCTCAGCTGTTCCTTTTTCATTATTGCTAAGTAATCTGTTTTTAAGAAATGCTTGTGGAAAACACTAAACATGGACCAACCCC
>NW_027013482.1:0-16077 GCF_036934945.1 Oncorhynchus masou masou | reverse complement strand
GAAGACCCAAACGCGGTTTTAACAGAAAACAGAGTTCTTTAATAAAAACAGGAATGGCATAAATCCTCTTCCAACGTAGTCAATGGAACAAAAGAACGTAGTATAATGCAGGCTGCACCTGCCATGCAGACTCCGACAGGACAGGACAAGGTGGAAGCAAACGAGACGACAGCTTGCTTCTGGCATCAAAAAACACAAACAAGAATCAGACACTGAAAGTAGCAGGAACAGAGAAAGAAATAGAGACCTAATCAGAGGGGGAAGAGAGAACAGGTGGGGAAAGAGAGAATGAGCTAGTTAGGAGAAATGTAGAACAGCTGAGGGATGAGAGACAGAGAAGGTAACCTAAAAAGACCAGCAGAGAGAGAGAATGAAGAGAAAGGACAGGAACAGACATAACAAGACATGACAGTACCCCCCCCACCACCGAGCGCCTCCTGGCGCACTCGAGGAGGAAACCTGGCGGCAACGGAGGAAATCATCGATCAGCGAACGGTCCAGCACGTCCCGAGAGGGAACCCAACCCTCTCCTCAGGACCGTACCCCTCCCAATCCACTAGGTACTGATGACCACGGCCCCGAGGGCGCATGTCCAAAATCTTACGAACCCTGTAGATGGGTGCGCCCTCGACAAGGATGGGGGGGGAGGGACGAGCGGGGCGCGAAGAACGGGCTTAACACAGGAGACATGGAAGACCGGGTGAACGCGACGAAGATAGCGGGAGAAGAAGTCGCACTGCGACAGGATTAATGACCTGGGAAATACGGAACGGACCAATGAACCGCGGGGCCAACTTGCGAGAAGCTGTCTTAAGGGGAAGGTTCTGAGTGGAGAGCCATACTCTCTGACCGCAACAATATCTAGGACTCTTGGTCCTACGCTTATTAGCGGCCCTCACAGTCTGCGCCCTATTACGGCAAAGTGCCGACCTGACCCCTTCCAGGTGCGCGCAACGCTGGACAAAAGCCTGAGCGGAGGGGACGCAGGACTCGGCGAGCTGAGATGAGAACAGCGGAGGCTGGTACCCGAGGCTACACTGAAAAGGGGATAGACCGGTAGCAGACGAGGGAAGCGAGTTGTGGGCGTACTCTGCCCAGGGGAGCTGTTCTGACCAAGACGCAGGGTTACGAAAAGAAAGACTGCGTAAAATGCGACCAACAGTCTGATTGGCCCGTTCGGCTTGACCGTTAGACTGGGGATGAAAGCCGGACGAGAGACTGACGGAAGCCCCAATCAAACGGCAAAACTCCCTCCAAAATTGAGACGTGAACTGCGGGCCTCTGTCGGAAACGACGTCAGACGGAAGGCCATGAATTCGGAAAACATTCTCGATAATGATCTGAGCCGTCTCCTTAGCAGAAGGGAGCTTATCGAGAGGAATGAAATGAGCCGCCTTAGAGAATCTATCGACAACCGTAAGAATAACTGTCTTCCCCGCTGATGAAGGCAGTCCGGTGATAAAATCTAAAGCGATGTGAGACCACGGTCGAGAGGAAATGGGAAGCGGTCTGAGACGGCCGGCAGGAGGAGAGTTCCCAGATTTAGTCTGCGCGCAGACCGAACAAGCGGCGACAAATCGACGCGCGTCACGTTCCCGAGTGGGCCACCAGAAACGCTGGCGAATGGAAGCGAGCGTATTCCCGAAGGCCGGGGTGGCCGGCTAACTTGGCAGAGTGGGCCCACTGAAGAACGGCCGGACGAGTAGGAACGGGAACGAACAGAAGGTTCCTAGGGCAAGCTCGCGGCGACGGAGTGTGAGCGAGTGCTTGCTTTACCTGCCTCTCAATTCCCAGACAGTCAACCCGACAACACGCCCCTCAGGGAGAATCCCATCGGGGTCGGTGGAGACCTCAGAAGAACTGAAGAGACGAGATAAAGCATCAGGTTTGGTGTTTTTTGAGCCCGGACGATAAGAAATAACAAACTCGAAACGAGCGAAAAACAGAGCCCAACGAGCCTGACGCGCATTAAGTCGTTTGGCTGAACGGATGTACTCAAGGTTCCTATGGTCAGTCCAAACGACAAAAGGAACGGTCGCCCTCCAACCACTGTCGCCATTCGCCTAGGGCTAAGCGGATGGCGAGCAGTTCGCGATTACCAACATCATAGTTACGTTCTGACGGCGATAAGCGATGAGAGAAAAACGCGCAAGGATGGACCTTGCCGTCAGAGAGAGAGCGCTGAGAAAGAATGGCTCCCACGCCCACCTCTGACGCGTCAACCTCAACAACAAACTGTCTAGAGATGTCAGGTGTAACAAGAATAGGTGCGGATGTAAAACGATTCTTAAGAAGATCAAAAGCTCCCTGGGCGGAAACGGACCACTTAAAGCACGTCTTAACAGAAGTAAGGGCTGTGAGAGGAGCTGCCACCTGACCGAAATTACGGATGAAACGACGGTAGAAATTAGCGAAGCCCAGAAAGCGCTGCAGCTCGACGCGTGACTTAGGAACGGGCCAATCAATGACAGCCTGGACCTTAGCGGGATCCATCTTAATGCCCTCAGCGGAAATAACGGAACCGAGAAAAGGGACAGAGGCGGCATGAAAAGTGCACTTCTCAGCCTTCACATAAAGACAGTTCTCCAAAAGGCGCTGGAGGACGCGCCGCACGTGCTGAACATGAATCGAGAGAGACGGTGAAAAAATCAGGATATCATCCATGTAAACGAAAACAAAAATGTTCAGCATGTCTCTCAGGACGCGTTAACTAGTGCCTGAAAGACAGCTGGAGCGTTAACGAGGCCGAAAGGAAGAACCCGGTATTCAAAGTGCCCTAACGGAGTGTTAAACGCCGTCTTCCACTCGTCCCCCTCCCTGATGCGCACGAGATGGTAGGCGTTACGAAGGTCCAATTTGGTGAAAAACCTGGCTCCCTGCAGGATCTCGAAGGCTGAAGACATAAGAGGAAGCGGATAACGATTCTTAACTGTTATGTCATTCAGCCCTCGATAATCCACGCATGGGCGCAGGGACCCGTCCTTCTTCTGAACAAAAAGAACCCCGCGCCGGCGGGGGAGGAGGAGGAGACTATGGTACCGGCGTCGAGCGAAACCGACAAATAATCCTCGAGAGCCTTACGTTCGGGAGCCGACAGAGAGTATAATCTACCCCGGGGGAGTAGTTCCCGGAAGGAGATCAATACTACAGTCATACGACCGGTGTGGAGGGAGAGAAGTGGCCTTGGAACGACTGAACACCGTGCGCAGATCGTGATACTCCTCCGGCACCCCTGTCAAATCGCCAGGCTCCTCCTGTGATGAAGAGACAGAGGAAACAGGAGGGATAGCAGACATTAAACAGGTTACATGACAAGAAACATTCCAGGATAGGATAGTATTACTAGACCAATTAATAGAAGGGTTATGGCGCACTAGCCAGGGATGACCCAAAACAACAGGTGTAAAAGGTGAACGAAAAATTAAAAAAGAAATGGTTTCGCTATGATTACCAGAGACAGTGAGGGTTAAAGGCAGCGTCTCACGCTGAATCTTGGGGAGAGAACTACCATCTAAAGCGAACAAGGCCCTGGGCTCCCCTAACTGTCTGAGAGGAATGTCATGTTCCCGAGCCCAGGTCTCGTCCATAAAACAGCCCTCCGCCCCAGAGTCTATCAAGGCACTGCAGGAAGCAGATGAACCGGGCCAGCGGAGATGGACCGGAAAGGTAGTGCGTGATCCAGAAGGAGAGGCCTGAGTAGTTGCGCTCACCAGTAGCCCTCCTCTTACTGATGAGCTCTGGCCCTTTACTGGACATGAGGTGACAAAATGACCAGCGGAGCCGCAGTAGAGACAGAGGCGATTGGTGATTCTCCGTTCCCTCTCCTTGGCCGAGATGCGAATACCCCCAGCTGCATAGGCTCAGCATCCGAGCCGGCGGGGGAGGGTGGCAGTGATGCGGCAGGTGGCAGTGATGTGGAGAGGGGAGCAACGGAGAACGTGAGCTCCTTTCCACGAGCTCGGCGACGAAGATCAAACCGTCGCTCTATGCGAATAGCGAGAGCTATTAAGGAGTCCAGACTGGAAGGAACCTCCCGGGAGAGGATCTCATCCTTAACCTCGACGTGGAGACCCTCCAGAAAACGAGCGAGCAAAGCCGGCTCGTTCCAGTCACTAGAGGCAGCGAGAGTGCGAAACTCAATAGAATAATCCGTTATGGATCTATTCCCTGACATAGGGAAGACAGGGCCCTGGAAGCCTCCTCGCCAAAAACAGAACGGTCAAAAACCCGTATCATCTCCTCCTTAAAGTCCTGATACTGGTTAATACACTCAGCCCCGCCTCCCAGACTGCCGTGCCCCACTCACGCGCCCGTCCGGTAAGGAGAGAAATGACGTAGGCGATGCGGGCTGCGCTCCTGGAGTAAGTGTTGGGCTGGAGAGAGAACACCACATCACACTGAGTGAGGAATGAGCGGCACTCAGTGGGCTCCCCAGAGTAACACGGCGGGTTGTTGATCCTGGGCTCCGGAGACTCGGAAACCCTGGAAGTGGGCGGTGGATCGAGGTGGAGTTGGTGAACCCGTCTTGTGAGGTCGGAGACTTGGACGGCCAGGGTCTCAACGGCATGTTGAGCAGCAGACAATTCCTCCTCGTGTCTGCCTAGCATCGCTCCCTGATCTCGACGGCGGAGTGAAAAGGGTCCGGAGCCGCTGGGTCCATTCTTGGTCTGATTCTTCTGTTATGAACTTGAGTGAAGACCCAAACGCGGTTTTAACAGAAAACAGAGTTCTTTAATAAAAACAGGAATGGCATAAATCCTCTTCCAACGTAGTCAATGGAACAAAAGAACGTAGTATAATGCAGGTTGCACCTGCCATGCAGACTCCGACAGGACAGGACAAGGTGGAAGCAAACGAGACGACAGCTTGCTTCTGGCATCAAAAAACACAAACAAGAATCAGACACTGAAAGTAGCAGGAACAGAGAAAGAAATAGAGACCTAATCAGAGGGGGAAGAGAGAACAGGTGGGGAAAGAGAGAATGAGCTAGTTAGAGAAATGTAGAACAGCTGAGGGATGAGAGACAGAGAAGGTAACCTAAAAAGACCAGCAGAGAGAGAGAATGAAGAGAAAGGACAGGAACAGACATAACAAGACATGACAACGTGTGCATGTGTATGTTAATTTGTGAGTGGGGCCCTTGTTTTTGGGGTATTTTATGAGGATCCCTTTAGCAGTTGCGAAAGCAGCAGCTACTCTTCCTTTGGTCCACACAAAACATGAAACATGACATAATACAGAATATTAACAGCTCAAAGAGAGATCTACATACATTTTTTTAAAGGCACACGTTGCCTACATATCGATGCACACACAAACTATCTAGGTCAAATAGGGGAGAGGCGTTGTGCCGTGAGGTGTTGCTTTATCTGCATTTTGAAACCAGGTTTCTGTTCATTTGAGCAATATGAGATGGAAGGGAGTTGTATGCAATAATGGCTTTGTATAAAGCTGTACACTTTATCGAATTTGTAAGTTGACTATCCAAACAAGTTGGGATTTTCAGCACATTAAAAAGAAATAGAGGAAGTGCATAGTATTTATATTACCCCTATCATTACAATGAAGAGCACAACATGCCGCTCTGTTCTGGGCCAGCTGCAGATTAACTAAGTACAGTGGGGCAAAAAGTATTTAGTCAGCCAAAATTGTGCAAGTTCTCCAACTTAAAAAGATGAGAGAGGCCTGTAATTTTCAACATATGGACACTTCAACTATGACAGACAAAATGAGAAGAAAATAAATCCAGAAAATCACATTGTAGGATGTTTAATGAATTTTTTTGACCATGACATTTTACAATCTAAGGTAATACCAAGTAATTCTGACACCTCAACTTGTTCAACAGCCACACCATTCATTACCAGATTCAGCTGAGGTCTAGAGTTTAGGGAATGACTTGTACTAAATACAATGCTTTTAGAAAGAGATGTTCAGGACCATTGTATTACTAGCCACCGTAGAGATGTTCAGGACCAGTTTATTACTAGCCACCATAGAGATGTCCAGGACCAGTTTATTACTAGCCACCATAGAGATGTTCAGGGCCAGTTTATTACTAGCCACCATCAGATGCTCAGGACAAGTGTATTTCTAGCCACCATAGAGATGTCCAGGACCAGTTTATTACTAGCCACCATAGAGATGTCCAGGACCAGTTTATTACTAGCCACCATATAGATGTCCAGGACCAGTTTATTACTAGCCACCATATAGATGTTCAGGACCAGTTTATTACTAGCCACCATAGAGATGTTCAGGACCAGTTTATTACTAGCCATCTTAGTGTCCCCACTTGAAGTCGCCACAAGAATAGCAAACAAACTGAAATTTGACCAACTGGGGACATTGTGTTGGTCCCCGCAAGGTTAAATGCTATTTCCAGGGGGTTTAGGGTTAAGGTTAGAATTAGTATTTGGGTTATAATTAGGTTTAGGGTTTGGAGCTAAGGTTAAAAGGTTTGCAGGTGCAGCGAAAGGAGGAATGGACATGGGAAGACGTTTTGGATGGCAAAGGTTGTTACACTTGGAAGGAGATACTGGCTGGAAGAGATCGCCTCCCATGGGAACAGGTGGAGGCACTAAGAAGAGCAGAGGCAGCCGGAGAGAGGAGCCGGCGATATGAGGGAACACGGTTGGCAAGGAAGCCCGTGAGTCAGCCCCAAAAATTTCTCGGGGAGGCTCACAGGGAGTAGGGCTACGCCAGGTAGGAGACCTGTGCAAACTCCCTGTGCTTACCAGGGAGATTTTCAGGACCAGTTTATTACTAGCCACCATAGAGATGTCCAGGACCAGTTTATTACTAGCCACCATAGAGATGTCCAGGACCAGTTTATTACTAGCCACCATAGAGATGTCCAGGACCAGTTTATTACTAGCCACCATAGAGATGTTCAGGACCAGTTTATTACTAGCCACCATAGAGATGTCCAGGACCAGTTTATTACTAGCCACCATAGAGATGTCCAGGACCAGTTTATTACTAGCCACCATACAGATTTTCAGGACCAGTTTATTACTAGCCACCATAGAGATGTCCAGGACCAGTTTATCACTAGCCACCATAGAGATGTCCAGGACCATTTTATTACTAGCCATCTTAGTGTCCCCACTTGAAGTCGCCACAAGAATAGCAAACAAACTGAAATTTGACCAACTGGGGACATTGTGTTGGTCCCCGCAAGGTTAAATGCTATTAGTTTAGGGTTAAGGTTAGAATTAGTATTTGGGTTATAATTAGGTTTAGGGTTTGGAGCTAAGGTTAGTTTTACAATTAGGAGCTAGGTTTAGGTTTAGGGTTAGGGTTAAGGTTTGGGTTAGGGTTAGGGTTAAATTTAGGGTTAGGGTTAAGGTTAATGTTAAGGTTAAAGTTAGGGTTAGGAGTTAGGGTTAGTAGTTAGGTTAAATATTATTTTGAGTGGGATTTAAATTGTGTGTCCTCACAAGGTTAGTTGTACAAGACTGTGTGTTTGTGTGTGTTCTTGCCTGTGTATGCATTATTGTGTCCCTGATCTAAGTGGAGACTAGTAATGTCACTCAGGTGAGAGAATGTCAGTTGGTACCTCTCTGTTTACTGAGAGGCTGTATGTCTATTCTATAGCAGGTACACACACTGATGGAGTCAGCTCTTGGCCACAATGAGGTTAGCATCAGGGCTAATTGAATGAAGAGGGCTGTGTTATGGCTCACCGGTTAGTCTGCTAGTGCTGTTTGAACTCATGGCACTGCTCAGCTCAGTCCATTAAGTGGCCATAAAGGGCCACCTAAGCACCACGGCCAGGAACTGACTACAGACCTGTAGAAGTAGCTAGCTGCTCACAGACCAAGAGCAACGAACTGTACCTGGGAACATGCGTACCTTCTAAATGAAGCTTTTTCACTGAGTAAATCATTTATAAAATATGAATAAAAGAAAGAATTACATCAGATATCTGTTCCTACTTGCTGCCTCCCTTGAACAGAGCTGTGTTAGATATGGGTGGTTTAAAACTAGTGTTTGATTGTCAACCAGCTCGCTGGAAGGAGTGGCACCTCCATCCCCTTTATCACCGTATCTGAGTGGACCTGCTGGGGAGCACGTGGATGGACTATCACCATGGGAACCCGAGTCTCGCCCCTGTTAATTGACAATTAAACTGGGTCACAGAACCCATTGTGAGGAATCAGCTTGATGGGACCACTTAGGTAACCTCTTCATTCTATTGCTGTGCTCATGTCAGTGTCACAGTGGAGCTGTTTTCCTGTGCTCATACACAGAGCACAGGGTTATATAGACTTCATGGGAGCGTACCTGGAGGTGAGGGACTGGTTGGGAAATATAGCCAAGATGAACATATGTCTGTTAACAGAGTAGGGTATTATATATTGCTCTTTGGAGATTGATTGAGTTGTTTGGAATTGATATTGTGTTACTACAACTTAATTAGCTGTGTGTGTGTGTGTGTGTGTGTGTGTGTGTGTGTGTGTGTGTGTGTGTGTGTGTGTGTGCGTGTGCGCGTGCATGCGTGCGTGCCTGCCTGTGTGCCTGCCTGCCTGCCTGCCTGTGTTTGAAGCTTGAAAGCTTGTTCATGTGTGTCATGGGGAGGTGGTATGGGAAGAAAGAGACCAAGTGAGTATTTCCAGACAGTCTCCCTCCCTCCCTCTCTCAATACATATCAATTTAAGGGCTTTATTGGTATGTGAAAAATATGTTAACATTGCCAAAGCAATGTAGATAATAAACTAAATTGAAATAAACAAAAAAAATGTACAGGTAACATTACACTCACATAAGTTCCAAAAGAATAAAGATGTTTCAAATGTCATTCTGTGTCTGTATACAGTGTTGTAACAATGTGAAAATAGTCAAAGTACAAAAGATAAAATAAATAAGCATAAATATGGGTTGTATTTAAAAAGGTGTTATTTCTTCACTGGATGCACTTTTCTTGTGGCAACAGGTCACACATCTTGCTGCTGTGATGGCACACTGTGGTATTTCCCCCAGTAGATATGGGAGTTTATCAGATCTGTGTAATCTGAAGGAAATATGTGTCTCTAATATGGTCATACATTTGGCAGGAGGTTAGGAAGTGCAGCTCAGTTTCTACCTCATAGCCTGTGTTATATTGAGAGCAAGAGCATGAGCAAGAGCATGAGCATTGAGAGCATGTGTCAAGTAATTATCTTATTGTCTTCTCATCAAATCAAATCACATTTATTTATATAGCCCTTCGCACATCAGTTGATGTCTCAAAGTGCTGTACAGAAACCCAGTCTTTAACCCCAAACAGCAAGCAATGCAGGTGTAGAAGCACGGTGGCTAGGAAAACTCCCTAGAAAGGCTAAAACCTAGGATGAAACCTAGAGAGGAACCAGGCTATGTGGGGTGGCCATTCCTCTTCTGGCTGTGCCGGGTGGAGATTATAACAGAACATGGCCAAGATGTTCAAATGTTCATAAATGACCAGCATGGTTAAATAATAATAATCACAGGCAGAACAGTTGAAACTGGAGTAGCAGCACAGCCAGGTGGACTGGGGACAGCAAGGAGTCCTCATGCCAGGTAGTCCTGAGGCATGGTCCTAGGGCTCAGGTCCTCCGAGAGACAGAAAGAAAGAGAGAAAGAGAAAATTAGAGAGAGCATACTTAAATTCACACAGGACACCGGATAGGACAGGAGAAGTACTCCAGATATAACAAACTGACCCTAGCCCCCCCGATACATAAACTACTGCAGCATAAATACTGGAGGCTGAGACAGGAGGGGTCAGGAGGCACTGTGGCCCCATCTGATGACACCCCCGGACAGGGCCAAACAGGAAGGATATAACCCCATGATTCTCATGATTCTCATGATTTGGTTGGGTCTAATTGTGTTGCTGTCCTGGGGCTCTGTGGGGTCTTGTTTGTGTTTGTGAACAGAGCCCAAGGACCAGCTTGCTTAGGGGAGTCTTCTCCAGGTTTATTTCTCTGTACGTAATAGCTTTGTTAAGGAAGGTTTGGAATCACTTCCTTTTAGGTGGTTGTGGAATTTAACTGCTCTTTTCTGGATTTTGATAATTTGCGGGATCGGCCTAATTCTGCATGTATTATTTGGTGTTTTACATTGTACACGGAGGATATTTTTACAGAATTCTCAATTTGGTAGTCATCCCATTTTGTGAATTTTTGGTTGGTGAGCGGACCCCAGACCTCGCAACCACAAAGGGCAATGGGTTCAATAACTGATTCAAGTATTTTCAGCCACATCCTAATTGGTATGTCAATTCTTTTGTTCCTTTTGACGGCATAGAAGGCCCTTCTTGCCTTGTCTCTCAGCTCGTTCACAGCTTTGTGGAAGTTACCTGTGGCGTTGATGTTTAGGCCGAGGTATGTGTAGTTTGTTGTGTGCTCTAGGGCAACGTTGTCTAGATGGAATTTATTTTTGTGGTCCTGGCGACTGGACCTTTTTTTGAACACCATTTTTTTGTCTTACTGAGACTTACTGTCAGGGCCCAGGTCTGACAGAATCTGTGCAGAATATCTAGGTGCTGCTGTAGGCCCTACTTGGTTGGTGACAGAAGCACCAGATCATCAGCAAACAGTAGACATTTGACTTCAGATTCTAATAGGGTGAGGTCAGGTGCTACAGACTGGTCTAGTGCCCCCGCCAATTCGTTGATATGTATGTTGAAGAGGGTGGGGCCTGTCTTACCCCACAGCCCTGTTGAAATAAATGTGTGTAATTTTTGTCAATTTTAACCTCACTCTTGTTGTTTATGTTGTGTACATGGATTCAATAATGTCATATGTTTTCCCCCAACACCACTTTCCATCAATTTGTATAGCAGATCCCCATGCCAAATTGATTCAAAAGCTTTTTTTAAATCAACAAAGCATGACTTTACCTCTGTTTTGATTTGTTTCTGTCAGGACCCAGTTTCGAACCTGGGTCGCCGGAGTGAGAAACAGTCACTTAACCAACTGAGCCACGAATAGACAGCAGAACCCAGAAGATGAGGCAGACACAGCAGTACTTAAGACGGTGTATTTAATAAAGAAAAAATCCTAAAATACAAAAAATGGCAAATCCAAAAGGTGGTAGGTAAAACACAAAAAGACCTCAAAAGAAACTCACCAAAAATAAACAAAAACAAAAAACAGAATACCACAAGAACGTCACCCGGAATCGACAAGAGCACACAGAACACTAGGCAGGGTGCTAACATACAAACACAGAGCACAGAACTGAGGGAAACAAAGGGTTTAAATACAATCAGGGGAAACGAGACACAGGTGCAAATAATAATGGGGATCAAGGGAAAACATAGGGACAAAAAGCACAATGGGGGCATCTACTGACCAAAACCCGGAACAACCCTGGCCAAATCCTGACAGAATCCCCCAGGGAACGGCTCCTGACGTTCCTACCAGCTCTCAGGGTGGAGGACCCTGAACTGACGAATGAGGTCAGGGTCCAGGATGTCTTTGGCAGGAACCCAGGAGCGCTCCTCAGGACCGTAGCCTTCCCAGTCCACCAGATACTGCCAGGACCGCTGCACCCGGCGGGAATCCAGTATCCGGTGGACGGTATAAGCCGGCTGGCCTCCAATGACACGAGGCGGAGGGGGGAGGTCTGTCTGCCGGGACAAGGGGAGAAAAACAACAGGTTTTAACAATGACACATGAAATGTGGGATTAATCTTAAGGGATCTGGGTAAGTGTAGGCGATAAGAAACTGGGTTAACTCTCCTGGCAACCTTGAAGGACCGATGTATTTTTGGGACAGCTTGCGAGACTCCACCCGTAGAGGTAAGTCTCTTGTGGAAAGCCAGACTCTCTGGCCGGGGCGCAGGGTAGGCCCGGGACGGCGACGTCTGTTGGCTTGTTGTTGATACCTCTGTGAGGAACGCATCAGATTAAGACGGGTCTTCCTCCACATAAGCCGACAGCGTCTGACGAACCTCAAGGCTGAAGGCACTCTGACTTCTGCCTCCTGGTCCGGGGAACAATGGAGGAGCATAGCCAAACTGACACTGGCGGGGACATACCAGTGGAGGAGGAGCGCAAGGTGTTGTGCGCGTATTCGGCCCAAACAATAAAGGATGACCATGTGGACGGGTTGTCACGAGTCATACATCGGAGGGTGGTTTCCAGCTCTTGATTCATCCTCTCTGTTTGGCCGTTGGACTCCGGATGGTACCCTGAAGATAGACTGGCAGAAGCCCCCATGAGTTGGCAGAAGGCCTTCCAAAACCTTGAGGCGAACTGGGGACCTCTGTCAGAAACCACATCTTGAGGAATGCCGAAGACTCGGAACACATGATTAATTACCAACTCAGCCGTTTCCTTGGCAGAAGGTAACTTAGTCAGAGGGACGAACCTGGCCGCCTTTGAAAACCTGTCGATTATGACTAGGATAGTAGTATTGCCATGGGATGGAGGAAGTCCAGTAATAAAGTCCAATGAGATATGGGACCAGGGTCTGTGGGGAACAGGTAAAGGGTGAAGGAGTCCTTGAGGGCGGAGGTGAGAAGATTTGCCCTGGCAGCACACGGGGCAGGCATTGACGAAAGTGGCAACGTCTTCTCTTATGGTAGGCCACCAGAACTTACGCTGGATGAACTCCAAGGTGCGACCTACGCCCGGATGACAGGTGAGGCGAGAGGAGTGCCCCACAGAAGGACCTGAGTCCTCACTGCCTTGGGGACAAACAACCGATTGGCAGGGCCTCCTTTAGGGTCCGGTTCGCTAGCTTGAGCACATCTCACGGTATCCTCAACTTGCCACGAGATCGGAGCCACAATCTTAGCAGCAGGAAGGACAGGCATGTCCGTGTCATCTCGAATGGCAGGAGCGTAGACTCGGGACAGGGCATCCGGTTTGAGATTCTTCGACCCGGGCCGATAGGTGAGGATAAACTGGAATCGATTGAAGAAAAGAGACCATCTAGCTTGTCTAGAGTTCAATCGTCGCCTGCTGGATATACTCCAGATTTTTGTGGTCCGTAAGCACTTGAAACGGGTGAGAAGCCCCCGAGCCAGTGTCTCCATTCCTTCAATGCCATCTTAACCGCTAGGAGTTCACGATCCCCCACATCGTAGTTCCTCTCAGTCGGGGTAAGCCGGTGTGAGAAGAAAGCGCACGGATGAAGCTTCTTGTCTTCACCCTCTGAGACAGGACAGCTCCAACACCAACCTCTGATGCGTCTACCTCCACCACAAATGGTTCATCCGTAGTCGGTAGTATCAGGATGGGAGCAGAGAGGACGCGCTGCTTGAGTCCTTGGAAGGCCGTCTCAGCTTCTCTTCCCCACAAAACCTTGCATTGCCACCTTTGGTTAAAGCTGAGAGAGGAGCTGCCACCAAACTGAAGTTCTTGATGAACTTGCGGTAAAAGTTTGTGAAGCCCAGGAAACGCTGAACATCCTTAACGGATTTGGGGGTGGGCCAATCCGCTACCGCCCCTACCTTCCTAGGGTCCATTTGGACTCGACCGGGTTCCACTACAAATCCCAGGAATTGTACTCGGGATGAATGGAATTCACATTTTTCCGGCTTAACGTACAGATGGCTGTCCAGGAGGCGTTTGAGTACTTGTCTGACATGCTTAGTGTGTTCTTGAAGGAGCTCGAAAAGATGAGGATGTCATCCAAGTAAACGAACACAAATATGTTAAGCATATCCCTAAGCACATCGTTTATGAGCGCTTGGAACACCGCTGGGGCGTTGGTCAGGCCGAAGGGCATCACCAAGTATTCATAGTGACCAGTAGGCGTGTTGAAAGCGGTCTTCCACGTCACCAGGTCTGATCCGCACAAGATGGTATGCGTTCCGCAGGTCAAGCTTAGTGAAAACAACTGCTTCCTGAGCAGCTCAAGGCTGTGGCCATAAGGGGTAGCGGGTAACGGTTACGGACGGTTATGTCATTGAGTCCCCGGTAGTCGATGCAAGGACGTAATCCACCGTCTTTCTTGGCCACAAAGAAAAACCCTGCTCCCCGCCCGGGGAGGTGGATGGACGCATGAGGCCTGCTTCCAGAGCGTCCTGATGTAGGTATCCATAGCAGCTCGTTCGGGTGGAGATAGGGAAAAGATCCGACTCCCTGGGGGGCAAGTGCCCGGAAACAGGTCGATGGGGCAATCGTAAGGTCTATTGGGTGGTAGCATGGTGGCCCTCTGTTTGCTAAACACCAGTTTGAGGTCATGGTAACACTCGGGAACTCGGGTCAGGTCGATGGATTCTAAAGACTCGGAGTAGAACTCGGGAATTCTGGAAAATACAAGTAGCTTGGCACGTAGGACCCCACTGCTTGATAGTGCCCACAGACCAGTCGATGTGAGGGTTATGGCTGTGAAGCCAGGGGTATCCAAGGACGAGAGGGAACTCGGAACAGGAGATCAAATGAAAGTTCATCAATTCCTGGTGTTGTGAAACTGAAAGTCTCAAGGAGGTAGTGACATGAGTGACAAGTCCAGATCCCAAAGGGCTTCCATCCAATGTAGTGACCCTCATGGGGTCACTTAGAAGTTCAGAGGGAACGCCATTCTCCTTCGCCCAGACACCATCCATGAAGTTACCTGCGGCTCCAGAGTCTACCAAGGCTTGAAGGTGAAGCTTGTGGTTGTCCCAGGAGAGGGTGACTGGAATGAGCAGACGGGAGTTGGACGGATGGGGAGGAGGTTATGTTTCCCGTTACAGTTCCCCCGGTCTGTACGGGACAGAGCGTTTCCCTGGAGCCCGGACACGTGGAACGGAAATGGCCCGGTTTGCCGCAATATAGACAGCGTCGCTCCTCATCCGGCGGTCTCTCTCAGCCTGGGAGATGCGCCCAATCTGCATGGGTTCCGGTGGAGCCAGCGATGATAAAGGTGGGGACTCGGAGCTGGGACTGATAGGGGCTAGAGGTCTACGGTTGAGTTGTCTCTCTCTCAGACGCTGGTCAATGCGTGAGGCCAACTTGATCAGGGACTCGAGATTGTCCGGTGGTTCCCGAGTGGCCAGTTCATCTTGGATAGTGTCGGAAAGGCCTTTCAGAAAGCACACCGTGAGCGCTCGTTGTTCCAGCCACTGCTGCTGCCACCGTGCGGAACTGGATGGCATAGTCCGTCACGCTGCGCCAACCTTGATGGAGAGTCAGGAGCTGTTTGGCTGAGTCAGAACCACTGCTTGGGCCTTGAAACACTCGTTTGAATTCCTCAGCAAAGGCAGAGTAGCTGGCACAGCAGGAACTATGGGCATCCCACACAGCAGTAGCCCAGGCCAGGGCTTTTTCCGACAGCAGGGTGATGATATATGCGATCTTAGACCGGTCGGTGGGAAACGACGAGGGTTGCAGCTCAAAGGAGAGAGAACATTGAGTGAGAAAGCCTTTACAAGCACTTGGATCACCTGAGAACCGTTGGGGAGGTGGAAGACGAGGTTCAGCCAGGGGGTTAACTGCCATGGGTGCGTGAACCTGAGGTACTGGGACGGGAACTGTTGCCGGGGTAAGTCGATCAGATATTTGCTTAATGGAAGTCAGCATCTCCGACAGAAGATGAGAATGTCTAGCCATTAAGGCCTCTTGCTGAACCAGGGCGGTTTCGTGGCGTTGGACAGTCTCCTGGTGGTGGGACAGCGTGGCAAAAAGGTCCTGGGAACTGGCTGCCTCTGGGTTCATTTTTGGCTCTGTGTTTCTGTCAGGACCCAGTTTCGAACCTGGGTCACGTGGAGTGAGAAACAGTCACTTAACCAACTGAGCCACGAATAGACAGCAGAACCCAGAAGATGAGGCAGACACAGCAGTACTTAAGACGGTGTATTTAATAAAGAAAAATCCTAAAATACAAAAAATGGCAAATCCAAAAGGTGGTAGGTAAAACACAAAAAGACCTCAAAAGAAACTCACCAAAAATAAACAAAAACAAAAAACAGAATACCACAAGAACGTCACCCGGAATCGACAAGAGCACACAGAACACTAGGGCAGGGTGCTAACATACAAACACAGAGCACAGAACTGAGGGAAACAAAGGGTTTAAATACAATCAGGGGAAACGAGACACAGGTGCAAATAATAATGGGGATCAAGGGAAAAACATAGGGACAAAAGCACAATGGGGGCATCTACTGACCAA
>NW_027013481.1:0-16078 GCF_036934945.1 Oncorhynchus masou masou | reverse complement strand
TCTACTGTCCTGTGTGGAGGCTGTTCTCCTCTACTGTCCTGTGTGGAGGCTGTTCTCTTACTGTCCTGGATGGAGGCTGTTCTCTCACTGTCCTGGTGGAGGCTGTTCTTCTACTGTCCTGTGGAGGCTGTTCTTCTACTGTCCTGGGTGGAGGCTGTTCTCTCTACTGTCCTGTGGAGGCTGTTCTCTCTACTGTCCTGTGTGGAGGCTGTTCTCTCTACTGTCCTGTGTGGAGGCTGTTCTCTCTACTGTCCTGGATGGAGGCTGTTCTCTCTACTGTCCCGTGATGGAGGCTGTTCTCTCTACTGTCCTGTGTGGAGGCTGTTCTCTCTACTGTCCTGGATGGAGGCTGTTCTCTCTACTGTCCTGTGTGGAGGCTGTTCTCTCTACTGTCCTGTGTGGAGGCTGTTCTCTCTACTGTCCTGTGTGGAGGCTGTTCTCTCTACTGTCCCGTGTGGAGGCTGCTCTCTCTACTGTCCTGTGTGGAGGCTGTTCTCTCTACTGTCCTGTGTGGAGGCTGTTCTCTCTACTGTCCTGTGTGGAGGCTGTTCCTCTCTACTGTCCTGTGTGGAGGCTGTTCTCTCTACTGTCCTGTGTGGAGGCTGTTCTCTCTACTGTCCTGTGTGGAGGCTGTTCTCTCTACTGTCCTGTGTGGAGGCTGTTCTCTCTACTGTCCTGTGTGGAGGCTGTTCTCTTCTACTGTCCTGTGTGGAGGCTGTTCTCTCTACTGTCCTGTGTGGAGGCTGTTCTTTCTACTGTCCTGTGTGGAGGCTGTTCTCTCTACTGTCCTGTGTGGAGGCTGTTCTCTCTACTGTCCTGTGTGGAGGCTGTTCTCTCTACTGTCCTGTGTGGAGGCTGTTCTCTCTACTGTCCTGTGTGGAGGCTGTTCTCTCTACTGTCCTGTGATGGAGGCTGTTCTCTCTACTGTCCTGTGTGGAGGCTGTTCTCTCTACTGTCCTGTGTGGAGGCTGTTCTCTCTACTGTCCTGTGTGGAGGCTGTTCTCTCTACTGTCCTGTATGGAGGCTGTTCTCTCTACTGTCCTGTGTGGAGGCTGTTCTCTCTACTGTCCTGTGATGGAGGCTGTTCTCTCTACTGTCCTGTGTGGAGGCTGTTCTCTCTACTGTCCTGTGTGGAGGCTGTTCTCTCTACTGTCCTGTGTGGAGGCTGTTCTCTCTACTGTCCTGTGTGGAGGCTGTTCTCTCTACTGTCCTGTGTGGAGGCTGTTCTCTCTACTGTCCTGTGTGGAGGCTGTTCTCTCTACTGTCCTGTGTGGAGGCTGTTCTCTCTACTGTCCTGTGTGGAGGCTGTTCTCTCTACTGTCCTGTGTGGAGGCTGTTCTCTCTACTGTCCTGTGTGGAGGCTGTTCTCTCTACTGTCCTGTGTGGAGGCTGTTCTCTCTACTGTCCTGTGTGGAGGCTGTTCTCTCTACTGTCCTGTGTGGAGGCTGTTCTCTCTACTGTCCTGTGTGGAGGCTGTTCTCTCTACTGTCCTGTGTGGAGGCTGTTCTCTCTACTGTCCTGTGTGGAGGCTGTTCTCTCTACTGTCCTGTGTGGAGGCTGTTCTCTCTACTGTCCTGTGTGGAGGCTGTTCTCTCTACTGTCCTGTGTGGAGGCTGTTCTCTCTACTGTCCTGTGATGGAGGCTGTTCTCTCTACTGTCCTGTGTGGAGGCTGTTCTCTCTACTGTCCTGTGATGGAGGCTGTTCTCTCTACTGTCCTGGATGGAGGCTGTTCTCTCTACTGTCCTGTGTGGAGGCTGTTCTCTCTACTGTCCTGGATGGAGGCTGTTCTCTCTACTGTCCTGTGTGGAGGCTGTTCTCTCTACTGTCCTGTGTGGAGGCTGTTCTCTCTACTGTCCTGGATGGAGGCTGTTCTCTCTACTGTCCTGTGTGGAGGCTGTTCTCTCTACTGTCCTGTGTGGAGGCTGTTCTCTCTACTGTCCTGTGTGGAGGCTGTTCTCTCTACTGTCCTGTGTGGAGGCTGTTCTCTCTACTGTCCTGTGATGGAGGCTGTTCTCTCTACTGTCCTGTGTGGAGGCTGTTCTCTCTACTGTCCTGTGTGGAGGCTGTTCTCTCTACTGTCCTGTGTGGAGGCTGTTCTCTCTACTGTCCTGTGATGGAGGCTGTTCTCTCTACTGTCCTGTGTGGAGGCTGTTCTCTCTACTGTCCTGTGTGGAGGCTGTTCTCTCTACTGTCCTGTGTGGAGGCTGTTCTCTCTACTGTCCTGTGTGGAGGCTGTTCTCTCTACTGTCCTGTGTGGAGGCTGTTCTCTCTACTGTCCTGGATGGAGGCTGTTCTCTCTACTGTCCTGTGTGGAGGCTGTTCTCTCTACTGTCCTGTGTGGAGGCTGTTCTCTCTACTGTCCTGTGATGGAGGCTGTTCTCTCTACTGTCCTGTGTGGAGGCTGTTCTCTCTACTGTCCTGTGTGGAGGCTGTTCTCTCTACTGTCCTGTGTGGAGGCTGTTCTCTCTACTGTCCTGTGTGGAGGCTGTTCTCTCTACTGTCCTGGATGGAGGCTGTTCTCTCTACTGTCCTGTGTGGAGGCTGTTCTCTCTACTGTCCTGTGTGGAGGCTGTTCTCTCTACTGTCCTGTGTGGAGGCTGTTCTCTCTACTGTCCTGTGTGGAGGCTGTTCTCTCTACTGTCCTGTGTGGAGGCTGTTCTCTCTACTGTCCTGTGTGGAGGCTGTTCTCTCTACTGTCCTGTGTGGAGGCTGTTCTCTCTACTGTCCTGGATGGAGGCTGTTCTCTCTACTGTCCTGTGTGGAGGCTGTTCTCTCTACTGTCCTGTGTGGAGGCTGTTCTCTCTACTGTCCTGTGTGGAGGCTGTTCTCTCTACTGTCCTGTGTGGAGGCTGTTCTCTCTACTGTCCTGGATGGAGGCTGTTCTCTCTACTGTCCTGTGTGGAGGCTGTTCTCTCTACTGTCCTGTGATGGAGGCTGTTCTCTCTACTGTCCTGTGTGGAGGCTGTTCTCTCTACTGTCCTGTGTGGAGGCTGTTCTCTCTACTGTCCTGGATGGAGGCTGTTCTCTCTACTGTCCTGTGTGGAGGCTGTTCTCTCTACTGTCCTGTGTGGAGGCTGTTCTCTCTACTGTCCTGTGTGGAGGCTGTTCTCTCTACTGTCCTGTGTGGAGGCTGTTCTCTCTACTGTCCTGTGTGGAGGCTGTTCTCTCTACTGTCCTGTGATGGAGGCTGTTCTCTCTACTGTCCTGTGTGGAGGCTGTTCTCTCTACTGTCCTGTGTGGAGGCTGTTCTCTCTACTGTCCTGTGTGGAGGCTGTTCTCTCTACTGTCCTGCGATGGAGGCTGTTCTCTCTACTGTCCTGTGTGGAGGCTGTTCTCTCTACTGTCCTGTGTGGAGGCTGTTCTCTCTACTGTCCTGTGTGGAGGCTGTTCTCTCTACTGTCCTGTGTGGAGGCTGTTCTCTCTACTGTCCTGTGTGGAGGCTGTTCTCTCTACTGTCCTGTGTGGAGGCTGTTCTCTCTACTGTCCTGGATGGAGGCTGTTCTCTCTACTGTCCTGTGTGGAGGCTATTCTCTCTACTGTCCTGTGTGGAGGCTGTTCTCTCTACTGTCCCGGATGGAGGCTGTTCTCTCTACTGTCCTGTGTGAAAGCTGTTCTCTCTACTGTCCTGTATGGAGGCTGTTCTCTCTACTGTCCTGTGTGGAGGCTGTTCTCTCTACTGTCCTGTGTGGAGGCTGTTCTCTCTACTGTCCTGTGTGGAGGCTGTTCTCTCTACTGTCCTGTGTGGAGGCTGTTCTCTCTACTGTCCTGTGTGGAGGCTGTTCTCTCTACTGTCCTGTGTGGAGGCTGTTCTCTCTACTGTCCTGTGTGGAGGCTGTTCTCTCTACTGTCCTGTGTGGAGGCTGTTCTCTCTACTGTCCTGTGTGGAGGCTGTTCTCTCTACTGTCCTGTGTGGAGGCTGTTCTCTCTACTGTCCTGTGTCCTGTGTGGAGGCTGTTCTGTCTACTGTCCTGTGTGGAGGCTGTTCTCTCTACTGTCTTGTGTGGAGGCTGTTCTCTCTACTGTCCTGTGTGGAGGCTGTTCTCTCTACTGTCCTGTGTGGAGGCTGTTCTCTCTACTGTCCTGGATGGAGGCTGTTCTCTCTACTGTCCTGGATGGAGGCTGTTCTCTCTACTGTCCTGGATGGAGGCTGTTCTCTCTACTGTCCTGTGTGGAGGCTGTTCTCTCTACTGTCCTGTGTGGAGGCTGTTCTCTCTACTGTCCTGGATGGAGGCTGTTCTCTCTACTGTCCTGTGTCCTGTGTGGAGGCTGTTCTCTCTACTGTCCTGTGTGGAGGCTGTTCTCTCTACTGTCCTGTGTGGAGGCTGTTCTCTCTACTGTCCTGGATGGAGGCTGTTCTCTCTACTGTCCTGTGTCCTGTGTGGAGGCTGTTCTCTCTACTGTCCTGTGTGGAGGCTGTTCTCTCTACTGTCCTGTGTGGAGGCTGTTCTCTCTACTGTCCTGTGTGGAGGCTGTTCTCTCTACTGTCCTGTGTGGAGGCTGTTCTCTCTACTGTCCTGTGTGGAGGCTGTTCTCTCTACTGTCCTGCGATGGAGGCTGTTCTCTCTACTGTCCTGTGTGGAGGCTGTTCTCTCTACTGTCCTGTGTGGAGGCTGTTCTCTCTACTGTCCTGTGTGGAGGCTGTTCTCTCTACTGTCCTGTGTGGAGGCTGTTCTCTCTACTGTCCTGTGTCCTGTGTGGAGGCTGTTCTCTCTACTGTCCTGTGTGGAGGCTGTTCTCTCTACTGTCCTGTGTGGAGGCTGTTCTCTCTACTGTCCTGTGTGGAGGCTGTTCTCTCTACTGTCCTGTGTGGAGGCTGTTCTCTCTACTGTCCTGGATGGAGGCTGTTCTCTCTACTGTCCTGGATGGAGGCTGTTCTCTCTACTGTCCTGTGATGGAGGCTGTTCTTCTACTGTCCTGTGTGGAGGCTGTTCTCTCTACTGTCCTGTGTGGAGGCTGTTCTCTCTACTGTCCTGTGATGGAGGCTGTTCTCTCTACTGTCCTGTGTCCTGTGTGGAGGCTGTTCTCTCTACTGTCCTGTGTGGAGGCTGTTCTCTCTACTGTCCTGTGTGGAGGCTGTTCTCTCTACTGTCCTGTGATGGAGGCTGTTCTCTCTACTGTCCTGTGTCCTGTGTGAGGCCACCTCTCTCTCTACTGTCCTGTGTGGAGGCTGTTCTCTATCACATCCTGTGGAGGCTGTTCTCTCTACTGTCCTGTGTGGAGGCTGTTCTCCTCTACTGTCCTGTGGAGGCTGTTCTCTCTGCTGTCCTGTGTGGAGGCTGTTCTCTTCTACTGTCCTCGATGGAGGCTGTTCTCTCTACTGTCCTGTGTGGAGGCTGTGTCCTGGAGGCTGTTCTCTCTACTGTCCTGTGTGGAGGCTGTTCTCTCTACTGTCCTGTGTGGACTGTTCTGTCCTGTGGAGGCTGTTCTCTCTACTGTCCTGTGTGGAGGCTGTTCTCTCTACTGTCCTGTGTGGAGGCTGTTCTCTCTACTGTCCTGTGTGGGAGGCTGTTCTCTCTACTGTCCTGTGTGGAGGCTGTTCTCTCTACTGTCCTGTGTGGAGGCTGTTCTCTACTGTCCTGGATGGAGGCTGTTCTCTCTACTGTCCTGGATGGAGGCTGTTCTCTCTACTGTCCTGGATGGAGGCTGTTCTCACTACTGTCCTGGATGGAGGCTGTTCTTCTACTGTCCTGCGTGTGAGGCTGTTCCTCTTCTACTGTCCTGTGTGGAGGCTGTTTCTTCTACTGTCCTGTGTGGAGGCTGTTCTCTCTACTGTCCTGTGTGGAGGCTGTTCTCTCTACTGTCCTGTGTGGAGGCTGTTCTCTCACATTGTCCCGGATGGAGGCTGTTCTTCTACTGTCCTGGATGAGGCTGTTCTTCTACTGTCCTGTGTGGAGGCTGTTCCTCTCTACTGTCCTGTGGAGGCTGTTCTCTCTACTGTCCTGTGTGGAGACTGTTCCCTCTACTGTCCTGTGTGGGAGGCTGTTCTCTCTACTGTCCTGTGTGGAGGCTGTTCTCTTCTACTGTCCTGTGGAGGCTGTTCTCTACTGTCCTGTGGAGGCTGTTCTCTTCTACTCTCCTGTGTCCTGTGTGGAGGCTGTTCTCTCTACTGTCCCGGATGGAGGCTGTTCTCTCTACTCTCCTGTGTGGAGGCTGTTCTCTCTACTGTCCTGTGTGGAGGCTGTTCTCTCTACTGTCCTGTGTGGAGGCTGTTCTCTCTACTGTCCTGTGTGGAGGCTGTTCTCTCTACTGTCCTGTGTGGAGGCTGTTCTCTCTACTGTCCTGTGTGGAGGCTGTTCTCTCTACTGTCCTGTGTGGAGGCTGTTCTCTCTACTGTCCTGTGTGGAGGCTGTTCTCTCTACTGTCCTGTGTGGAGGCTGTTCTCTCTACTGTCCTGTGTGGAGGCTGTTCTCTCTACTGTCCTGGATGGAGGCTGTTCTCTCTACTCTCCTGTGTGGAGGCTGTTCTCTCTACTGTCCTGTGTGGAGGCTGTTCTCTCTACTGTCCTGTGTGGAGGCTGTTCTCTCTACTGTCCTGTGTGGAGGCTGTTCTCTCTACTGTCCTGTGTGGAGGCTGTTCTCTCTACTGTCCTGTGTGGAGGCTGTTCTCTCTACTGTCCTGTGTGGAGGCTGTTCTCTCTACTGTCCTGGATGGAGGCTGTTCTCTCTACTGTCCTGTGTGGAGGCTGTTCTCTCTACTGTCCTGTGTGGAGGCTGTTCTCTCTACTGTCCTGTGTGGAGGCTGTTCTCTCTACTGTCCTGTGTGGAGGCTGTTCTCTCTACTGTCCTGTGTGGAGGCTGTTCTCTCTACTGTCCTGTGTGGAGGCTGTTCTCTCTACTGTCCTGTGTGGAGGCTGTTCTCTCTACTGTCCTGTGTGGAGGCTGTTCTCTCTACTGTCCTGTGTGGAGGCTGTTCTCTCTACTGTCCTGTGTGGAGGCTGTTCTCTCTACTGTCCTGTGTGGAGGCTGTTCTCTCTACTGTCCTGTGTGGAGGCTGTTCTCTCTACTGTCCTGGATGGAGGCTGTTCTCTCTACTGTCCTGCGTGGAGGCTGTTCTCTCTACTGTCCTGTGTGGAGGCTGTTCTCTCTACTGTCCTGTATGGAGGCTGTTCTCTCTACTGTCCTGTATGGAGGCTGTTCTCTCTACTGTCCTGTGATGGAGGCTGTTCTCTCTACTGTCCTGTGTGGAGGCTGTTCTCTCTACTGTCCTGTGTGGAGGCTGTTCTCTCTACTGTCCTGTGTGGAGGCTGTTCTCTCTACTCTCCTGTGTCCTGTGTGGAGGCTGTTCTCTCTACTGTCCTGTGTGGAGGCTGTTCTCTCTACTGTCCTGTGTGGAGGCTGTTCTCTCTACTGTCCTGTGTGGAGGCTGTTCTCTCTACTGTCCTGTGTGGAGGCTGTTCTCTCTACTGTCCTGTGTGGAGGCTGTTCTCTCTACTGTCCTGTGTGGAGGCTGTTCTCTCTACTGTCCTGTGTGGAGGCTGTTCTCTCTACTGTCCTGTGTGGAGGCTGTTCTCTCTACTGTCCTGTGTGGAGGCTGTTCTCTCTACTGTCCTGTGATGGAGGCTGTTCTCTCTACTGTCCTGTGTGGAGGCTGTTCTCTCTACTGTCCTGTGTGGAGGCTGTTCTCTCTACTGTCCTGTGTGGAGGCTGTTCTCTCTACTGTCCTGTGTGGAGGCTGTTCTCTCTACTGTCCTGTGTGGAGGCTGTTCCATCTACTGTCCTGTGTGGAGGCTGTTCTCTCTACTGTCCTGTGTGGAGGCTGTTCTCTCTACTCTCCTGTGTGGAGGCTGTTCTCTCTACTGTCCTGTGTGGAGGCTGTTCTCTCTACTGTCCTGTGTGGAGGCTGTTCTCTCTACTGTCCTGTGTGGAGGCTGTTCTCTCTACTGTCCTGTATGGAGGCTGTTCTCTCTACTGTCCTGTGTGGAGGCTGTTCTCTCTACTGTCCTGTGTGGAGGCTGTTCTCTCTACTGTCCTGTATGGAGGCTGTTCTCTCTACTGTCCTGTGTGGAGGCTGTTCTCTCTACTGTCCTGTGTGGAGGCTGTTCTCTCTACTGTCCTGTGTGGAGGCTGTTCTCTCTGCTGTCCTGTGTGGAGGCTGTTCTCTCTACTGTCCTGTGTGGAGGCTGTTCTCTCTACTGTCCTGTGTGGAGGCTGTTCTCTCTACTGTCCTGTGTGGAGGCTGTTCTCTCTACTGTCCTGTGTGGAGGCTGTTCTCTCTACTGTCCTGTGATGGGGGCTGTTCTCTCTACTGTCCTGTGTGGAGGCTGTTCTCTCTACTGTCCTGTGTGGAGGCTGTTCTCTCTACTGTCCTGGATGGAGGCTGTTCTCTCTACTGTCCTGTGTGAAGGCTGTTCTCTCTACTGTCCTGTGTGGAGGCTGTTCTCTCTACTGTCCTGTGTGGAGGCTGTTCTCTCTACTGTCCTGTGTGGAGGCTGTTCTCTCTACTGTCCTGTGTGGAGGGTGTTCTCTCTACTGTCCTGTGTGGAGGGTGTTCTCTCTACTGTCCTGTGTGGAGGCTGTTCTCTCTACTGTCCTGTGTGGAGGCTGTTCTCTCTACTGTCCTGGATGGAGGCTGTTCTCTCTACTGTCCTGCGTGGAGGCTGTTCTCTCTACTGTCCTGTGTGGAGGCTGTTCTCTCTACTGTCCTGGATGGAGGCTGTTCTCTCTACTGTCCTGTGTGGAGGCTGTTCTCTCTACTGTCCTGTGTGGAGGCTGTTCTCTCTACTGTCCTGTGTGGAGGCTGTTCTCTCTACTGTCCTGGATGGAGGCTGTTCTCACTACTGTCCTGGATGGAGGCTGTTCTCTCTACTGTCCTGCGTGGAGGCTGTTCTCTCTACTGTCCTGTGTGGAGGCTGTTCTCTCTACTGTCCTGTGTGGAGGCTGTTCTCTCTACTGTCCTGTGTGGAGGCTGTTCTCTCTACTGTCCTGTGTGGAGGCTGTTCTCTCTACTGTCCTGTGTGGAGGCTGTTCTCTCTACTGTCCTGTGTGGAGGCTGTTCTCTCTACTCTCCTGTGTCCTGTGTGGAGGCTGTTCTCTCTACTGTCCTGTGTGGAGGCTGTTCTCTCTACTGTCCTGTGTGGAGGCTGTTCTCTCTACTGTCCTGTGTGGAGGCTGTTCTCTCTACTGTCCTGTGATGGAGGCTGTTCTCTCTACTGTCCTGTGTGGAGGCTGTTCTCTCTACTGTCCTGTGTGGAGGCTGTTCTCTCTACTGTCCTGTGTGGAGGCTGTTCTCTCTACTGTCCTGTGTGGAGGCTGTTCTCTCTACTGTCCTGTGTGGAGGCTGTTCTCTCTACTGTCCTGTGTGGAGGCTGTTCTCTCTACTGTCCTGTGTGGAGGCTGTTCTCTCTACTGTCCTGTGTGGAGGCTGTTCTCTCTACTGTCCTGTGTGGAGGCTGTTCTCTCTACTGTCCTGTGTGGAGGCTGTTCTCTCTACTGTCCTGTGTGGAGGCTGTTCTCTCTACTGTCCTGTGTGGAGGCTGTTCTCTCTACTGTCCTGTGTGGAGGCTGTTCTCTCTACTGTCCTGGATGGAGGCTGTTCTCTCTACTGTCCTGTGTGGAGGCTGTTCTCTCTACTGTCCTGTGATGGAGGCTGTTCTCTCTACTGTCCTGTGTGGAGGCTGTTCTCTCTACTGTCCTGTGTGGAGGCTGTTCTCTCTACTGTCCTGTGTGGAGGCTGTTCTCTCTACTGTCCTGTGATGGAGGCTGTTCTCTCTACTGTCCTGTGTGGAGGCTGTTCTCTCTACTGTCCTGTGTGGAGGCTGTTCTCTCTACTGTCCTGTGTGGAGGCTGTTCTCTCTACTGTCCTGTGTGGAGGCTGTTCTCTCTACTGTCCTGGATGGAGGCTGTTCTCTCTACTGTCCTGTGTGGAGGCTGTTCTCTCTACTGTCCTGTGTGGAGGCTGTTCTCTCTACTGTCCTGTGTGGAGGCTGTTCTCTCTACTGTCCTGTGTGGAGGCTGTTCTCTCTACTGTCCTGTGTGGAGGCTGTTCTCTCTACTGTCCTGGATGGAGGCTGTTCTCTCTACTGTCCTGTGTGGAGGCTGTTCTCTCTACTGTCCTGTGTGGAGGCTGTTCTCTCTACTGTCCTGTGATGGAGGCTGTTCTCTCTACTGTCCTGTGTGGAGGCTGTTCTCTCTACTGTCCTGTGTGGAGGCTGTTCTCTCTACTGTCCTGTGTGGAGGCTGTTCTCTCTACTGTCCTGTGTGGAGGCTGTTCTCTCTACTGTCCTGTGTGGAGGCTGTTCTCTCTACTGTCCTGTGTGGAGGCTGTTCTCTCTACTGTCCTGTGTGGAGGCTGTTCTCTCTACTGTCCTGTGATGGAGGCTGTTCTCTCTACTGTCCTGTGTGGAGGCTGTTCTCTCTACTGTCCTGTGTGGAGGCTGTTCTCTCTACTGTCCTGTGTGGAGGCTGTTCTCTCTACTGTCCTGTGTGGAGGCTGTTCTCTCTACTGTCCTGTGTGGAGGCTGTTCTCTCTACTGTCCTGTGTGGAGGCTGTTCTCTCTACTGTCCTGTGTGGAGGCTGTTCTCTCTACTGTCCTGTGTGGAGGCTGTTCTCTCTACTGTCCTGTGATGGAGGCTGTTCTCTCTACTGTCCTGTGTGGAGGCTGTTCTCTCTACTGTCCTGTGTGGAGGCTGTTCTCTCTACTGTCCTGGATGGAGGCTGTTCTCTCTACTGTCCTGTGTGGAGGCTGTTCTCTCTACTGTCCTGTGTGGAGGCTGTTCTCTCTACTGTCCTGTGTGGAGGCTGTTCTCTCTACTGTCCTGTGATGGAGGCTGTTCTCTCTACTGTCCTGTGTGGAGGCTGTTCTCTCTACTGTCCTGTGTGGAGGCTGTTCTCTCTACTGTCCTGTGTGGAGGCTGTTCTCTCTACTGTCCTGTGTGGAGGCTGTTCTCTCTACTGTCCTGTGATGGAGGCTGTTCTCTCTACTGTCCTGTGTGGAGGCTGTTCTCTCTACTGTCCTGTGATGGAGGCTGTTCTCTCTACTGTCCTGTGTGGAGGCTGTTCTCTCTACTGTCCTGGATGGAGGCTGTTCTCTCTACTGTCCTGTGTGGAGGCTGTTCTCTCTACTGTCCTGTGTGGAGGCTGTTCTCTCTACTGTCCTGTGTGGAGGCTGTTCTCTCTACTGTCCTGTGTGGAGGCTGTTCTCTCTACTGTCCTGTGTGGAGGCTGTTCTCTCTACTGTCCTGTGTGGAGGCTGTTCTCTCTACTGTCCTGTGTGGAGGCTGTTCTCTCTACTGTCCTGTGTGGAGGCTGTTCTCTCTACTGTCCTGTGTGGAGGCTGTTCTCTCTACTGTCCTGTGTGGAGGCTGTTCTCTCTACTGTCCTGTGTGGAGGCTGTTCTCTCTACTGTCCTGTGATGGAGGCTGTTCTCTCTACTGTCCTGTGTGGAGGCTGTTCTCTCTACTGTCCTGTGTGGAGGCTGTTCTCTCTACTGTCCTGTGTGGAGGCTGTTCTCTCTACTGTCCTGTGTGGAGGCTGTTCTCTCTACTGTCCTGTGTGGAGGCTGTTCTCTCTACTGTCCTGTGATGGAGGCTGTTCTCTCTACTGTCCTGTGTGGAGGCTGTTCTCTCTACTGTCCTGGATGGAGGCTGTTCTCTCTACTGTCCTGTGTGGAGGCTGTTCTCTCTACTGTCCTGTGATGGAGGCTGTTCTCTCTACTGTCCTGTATGGAGGCTGTTCTCTCTACTGTCCTGTGTGGAGGCTGTTCTCTCTACTGTCCTGTGATGGAGGCTGTTCTCTCTACTGTCCTGTGTGGAGGCTGTTCTCTCTACTGTCCTGGATGGAGGCTGTTCTCTCTACTGTCCTGTGTGGAGGCTGTTCTCTCTACTGTCCTGTGTGGAGGCTGTTCTCTCTACTGTCCTGTGTGGAGGCTGTTCTCTCTACTGTCCTGTGTGGAGGCTGTTCTCTCTACTGTCCTGGATGGAGGCTGTTCTCTCTACTGTCCTGTGTGGAGGCTGTTCTCTCTACTGTCCTGTGTGGAGGCTGTTCTCTCTACTGTCCTGTGTGGAGGCTGTTCTCTCTACTGTCCTGTGATGGAGGCTGTTCTCTCTACTGTCCTGTGTGGAGGCTGTTCTCTCTACTGTCCTGTGTGGAGGCTGTTCTCTCTACTGTCCTGTGTGGAGGCTGTTCTCTCTACTGTCCTGTGTGGAGGCTGTTCTCTCTACTGTCCTGTGATGGAGGCTGTTCTCTCTACTGTCCTGTGTGGAGGCTGTTCTCTCTACTGTCCTGTGTGGAGGCTGTTCTCTCTACTGTCCTGTGTGGAGGCTGTTCTCTCTACTGTCCTGTGTGGAGGCTGTTCTCTCTACTGTCCTGTGTGGAGGCTGTTCTCTCTACTGTCCTGTGTGGAGGCTGTTCTCTCTACTGTCCTGTGTGGAGGCTGTTCTCTCTACTGTCCTGTGTGGAGGCTGTTCTCTCTACTGTCCTGTGTGGAGGCTGTTCTCTCTACTGTCCTGTGTGGAGGCTGTTCTCTCTACTGTCCTGTGTGGAGGCTGTTCTCTCTACTGTCCTGTGTGGAGGCTGTTCTCTCTACTGTCCTGTGTGGAGGCTGTTCTCTCTACTGTCCTGTGTGGAGGCTGTTCTCTCTACTGTCCTGTGTGGAGGCTGTTCTCTCTACTGTCCTGTGTGGAGGCTGTTCTCTCTACTGTCCTGTGTGGAGGCTGTTCTCTCTACTGTCCTGTGTGGAGGCTGTTCTCTCTACTGTCCTGTGTGGAGGCTGTTCTCTCTACTGTCCTGGATGGAGGCTGTTCTCTCTACTGTCCTGTGTGGAGGCTGTTCTCTCTACTGTCCTGTGTGGAGGCTGTTCTCTCTACTGTCCTGTGTGGAGGCTGTTCTCTCTACTGTCCTGTGTGGAGGCTGTTCTCTCTACTGTCCTGTGTGGAGGCTGTTCTCTCTACTGTCCTGGATGGAGGCTGTTCTCTCTACTGTCCTGTGTGGAGGCTGTTCTCTCTACTGTCCTGTGTGGAGGCTGTTCTCTCTACTGTCCTGTGATGGAGGCTGTTCTCTCTACTGTCCTGTGTGGAGGCTGTTCTCTCTACTGTCCTGTGTGGAGGCTGTTCTCTCTACTGTCCTGTGATGGAGGCTGTTCTCTCTACTGTCCTGTGTGGAGGCTGTTCTCTCTACTGTCCTGTGTGGAGGCTGTTCTCTCTACTGTCCTGTGTGGAGGCTGTTCTCTCTACTGTCCTGTGTGGAGGCTGTTCTCTCTACTGTCCTGTGTGGAGGCTGTTCTCTCTACTGTCCTGTGTGGAGGCTGTTCTCTCTACTGTCCTGTGTGGAGGCTGTTCTCTCTACTGTCCTGTGTGGAGGCTGTTCTCTCTACTGTCCTGTGTGGAGGCTGTTCTCTCTACTGTCCTGGATGGAGGCTGTTCTCTCTACTGTCCTGTGTGGAGGCTGTTCTCTCTACTGTCCTGTGTGGAGGCTGTTCTCTCTACTGTCCTGTGTGGAGGCTGTTCTCTCTACTGTCCTGTGTGGAGGCTGTTCTCTCTACTGTCCTGTGTGGAGGCTGTTCTCTCTACTGTCCTGTGTGGAGGCTGTTCTCTCTACTGTCCTGTGTGGAGGCTGTTCTCTCTACTGTCCTGTGTGGAGGCTGTTCTCTCTACTGTCCTGTGTGGAGGCTGTTCTCTCTACTGTCCTGTGTGGAGGCTGTTCTCTCTACTGTCCTGTGTGGAGGCTGTTCTCTCTACTGTCCTGTGTGGAGGCTGTTCTCTCTACTGTCCTGTGTGGAGGCTGTTCTCTCTACTGTCCTGTGTGGAGGCTGTTCTCTCTACTGTCCTGTGTGGAGGCTGTTCTCTCTACTGTCCCGGATGGAGGCTGTTCTCTCTACTGTCCCGGATGGAGGCTGTTCTCTCTACTGTCCTGTGTGGAGGCTGTTCTCTCTACTGTCTTGTGTGGAGGCTGTTCTCTCTACTGTCCTGTGTGGAGCTGTTCTCTCTACTGTCCTGTGTGGAGGCTGTTCTCTCTACTGTCCTGTGTGGAGGCTGTTCTCTCTACTGTCCCGGATGGAGGCTGTTCTCTCTACTGTCCTGTGATGGAGGCTGTTCTCTCTACTGTCCTGTGTGGAGGCTGTTCTCTCTACTGTCCTGTGTGGAGGCTGTTCTCTCTACTGTCCTGTGTGGAGGCTGTTCTCTCTACTGTCCTGTGTGGAGGCTGTTCTCTCTACTGTCCTGTGTGGAGGCTGTTCTCTCTACTGTCCTGGATGGAGGCTGTTCTCTCTACTGTCCTGTGATGGAGGCTGTTCTCTCTACTGTCCTGTGATGGAGGCTGTTCTCTCTACTGTCCTGTGATGGAGGCTGTTCTCTCTACTGTCCTGTGTGGAGGCTGTTCTCTCTACTGTCCTGTGTGGAGGCTGTTCTCTCTACTGTCCTGTGTGGAGGCTGTTCTCTCTACTGTCCTGTGATGGAGGCTGTTCTCTCTACTGTCCTGTGTGGAGGCTGTTCTCTCTACTGTCCTGTGTGGAGGCTGTTCTCTCTACTGTCCTGTGTGGAGGCTGTTCTCTCTACTGTCCTGTGTGGAGGCTGTTCTCTCTACTGTCCTGTGTGGAGGCTGTTCTCTCTACTGTCCTGGATGGAGGCTGTTCTCTCTACTGTCCTGTGTGGAGGCTGTTCTCTCTACTGTCCTGGATGGAGGCTGTTCTCTCTACTGTCCTGTGTGGAGGCTGTTCTCTCTACTGTCCTGTGTGGAGGCTGTTCTCTCTACTGTCCTGTGTGGAGGCTGTTCTCTCTACTGTCCTGTGTGGAGGCTGTTCTCTCTACTGTCCTGTGTGGAGGCTGTTCTCTCTACTGTCCTGTGTGGAGGCTGTTCTCTCTACTGTCCTGTGTGGAGGCTGTTCTCTCTACTGTCCTGTGTGGAGGCTGTTCTCTCTACTGTCCTGTGTGGAGGCTGTTCTCTCTACTGTCCTGGATGGAGGCTGTTCTCTCTACTGTCCTGTGTGGAGGCTGTTCTCTCTACTGTCCTGTGTGGAGGCTGTTCTCTCTACTGTCCTGTGTGGAGGCTGTTCTCTCTACTGTCCTGTGTGGAGGCTGTTCTCTCTACTGTCCTGTGTGGAGGCTGTTCTCTCTACTGTCCTGTGTGGAGGCTGTTCTCTCTACTGTCCTGTGTGGAGGCTGTTCTCTCTACTGTCCTGTGTGGAGGCTGTTCTCTCTACTGTCCTGGATGGAGGCTGTTCTCTCTACTGTCCTGTGTGGAGGCTGTTCTCTCTACTGTCCTGTGTGGAGGCTGTTCTCTCTACTGTCCTGTGTGGAGGCTGTTCTCTCTACTGTCCTGTGTGGAGGCTGTTCTCTCTACTGTCCTGTGTGGAGGCTGTTCTCTCTACTGTCCTGTGTGGAGGCTGTTCTCTCTACTGTCCTGGATGGAGGCTGTTCTCTCTACTGTCCTGTGTGGAGGCTGTTCTCTCTACTGTCCTGTGTGGAGGCTGTTCTCTCTACTGTCCTGTGTGGAGGCTGTTCTCTCTACTGTCCTGTGTGGAGGCTGTTCTCTCTACTGTCCTGGATGGAGGCTGTTCTCTCTACTGTCCTGTGTGGAGGCTGTTCTCTCTACTGTCCTGTGTGGAGGCTGTTCTCTCTTCTGTCCTGTGTGGAGGCTGTTCTCTCTACTGTCCTGTGTGGAGGCTGTTCTCTCTACTGTCCTGGATGGAGGCTGTTCTCTCTACTGTCCTGTGTGGAGGCTGTTCTCTCTACTGTCCTGTGTGGAGGCTGTTCTCTCTACTGTCCTGTGTGGAGGCTGTTCTCTCTACTGTCCTGTGTGGAGGCTGTTCTCTCTACTGTCCTGGATGGAGGCTGTTCTCTCTACTGTCCTGTGTGGAGGCTGTTCTCTCTACTGTCCTGTGTGGAGGCTGTTCTCTCTACTGTCCTGTGTGGAGGCTGTTCTCTCTACTGTCCTGTGTGGAGGCTGTTCTCTCTACTGTCCTGGATGGAGGCTGTTCTCTCTACTGTCCTGTGTGGAGGCTGTTCTCTCTACTGTCCTGTGTGGAGGCTGTTCTCTCTACTGTCCTGGATGGAGGCTGTTCTCCCTACTGTCCTGTGTGGAGGCTGTTCTCTCTACTGTCCTGTGTGGAGGCTGTTCTCTCTACTGTCCTAGTGTGGAGGCTGT
>NW_027013480.1:5000-12500 GCF_036934945.1 Oncorhynchus masou masou | reverse complement strand
TCCAACCTCGGCCAACAGCCCCGCCCCCCCGCAGGTCCTCGCCCAAGCCTCTCCAGGTTCTCCTTTACCCAAATCCAGATAGCAGATGTTCTGAAAGAGCTGCAAAACCTGGACCCGTACAAATCAGCTGGGCTTGACAATCTGGACCCTCTATTTCTGAAACTATCCGCCGCCATTGTCGCAACCCCTATTACCAGCCTGTTCAACCTTTCTTTCATATCGTCTGAGATCCCCAAGGATTGGAAAGCTGCCGCAGTCATCCCCCTCTTCAAAGGGGGAGACACCCTGGACCCAAACTGTTACAGACCTGTATCCATCCTGCCCTGCCTATCTAAGGTCTTCGAAAGCCAAGTCAACAAACAGGTCACTGACCATCTCGAATCCCACCGTACCTTCTCCCCTGTGCAATCTGGTTTCCGAGCCAGTCACGGGTGCACCTCAAGGTACTAAACGATATCATAACCGCCATCGATAAAAGACAGTACTGTGTAGCTTTCTTCATCGACCTTGCCAAGGCTTTCGACTCTGTCAATCACCATATTCTTATCGGCAGACTCAGTAGCCTCGGTTTTTCGGATGACTGCCTTGCCTGGTTCACCAATTACTTTGCAGACAGAGTTCAGTGTGTCAAATCGGAGGGCATGCTGTCCGGTCCTCTGGCAGTCTCTATGGGGGTGCCACAGGGTTCAATTCTCGGGCCGACTCTTTTCTCTGTATATATCAATGATGTTGCTCTTGCTGCGGGCGATTCCCTGATCCACCTCTACGCAGACGACACCATTCTATATACTTCCGGCCCGTCCTTGGACACTGTGCTATCTAACCTCCAATTGAGCTTCAATGCCATACAACACTCCTTCAGTGGCCTCCAACTGCTCTTAAACGCTAGTAAAACCAAATGCATGCTTTTCAACCGATCGCTGCCTGCACCCGCATGCCTGACTAGCATCACCACCCTGGATGGTTCCGACCTTGAATATGTGGACATCTATAAGTAACTAGGTGTCTGGCTAGACTGTAAACTCTCCTTCCAGACTCATATCTCCATTCGAAAATCAAATCAAGAGTCGGCATTCTATTCCGCAACAAAGCCTCCTTCACTCACGCCGCCAAACTTACCCTAGTAAAACTGACTATCCTACCGAAACTCGACTTCGGCGATGTCATCTACAAAATTGCCTCCAACACTCTACTCAGCAAACTGGATGCAGTTTATCACAGTGACATCCGTTTTGTCACTAAAGCACCTTATACCACCCACCACTGCGACTTGTATGCTCTAGTCGGCTGGCCCTCACTACATATTCGCCGCCAGACCCACTGGCTCCAGGTCATCTACAAGTCCATGCTAGGTAAAGCTCTGCCTTATCTCAGTTCACTGGTCACGATGGCAACACCCATCCGTAGCACGCGCTCCAGCAGGTGTATCTCACTGATCATCTCTAAAGCCAACACCTCATTTGGCCGCCTTTCGTTCCAATACTCTGCTGCCTGTGACTGGAACGAATTGCAAAAATCCCTGAAGTTGGAGACTTTTATCTCCCTCACCAACTTCAAACATCTGCTATCTGAGCAGCTAACCGATCGCTGCAGCTGTACATAGTCTATTGGTAAATAGCCCACCCATTTTCACCTACCTCATCCCCATACTGTTTTTATTTATTTACTTTTCTGCTCTTTTGCACACCAATATCTCTACCTGTACATGACCATCTGATCATTTATCACTCCAGTGTTAATCTGCAATATTGTAATTATTCGCCTACCTCCTCATGCCTTTTGCACACAATGTATATAGACTCCCCTTTTTTTCTACTGTGTTATTGACTTGTTAATTGTTTACTCCATGTGTAACTCTGTGTTGTCTGTTCACACTGCTATGCTTTATCTTGGCCAGGTCGCAGTTGCAAATGAGAACTTGTTCTCAACTAGCCTACCTGGTTAAATAAAGGTGAAATAAAAATAAATAAATAAATTATGGGGTATTGTGATGTCATTTCGGTTATTGTGATGTCATTATGGGGTATTGTGATGTCTCTCCTATGTTTAGCCAGATCCTAATTGGTCGTCAAATAATATGTTCCATTTGATGGCGTAGAAGGCCCTTCTTGCCTTGTCTCTCAGCTCGTTCACAGTTTTTTGGAAGTTACCTTAGGCGCTGGTGTTTAGGCCGAGGTATGTATAAAGTGTGCAATAGAGCAGTGTTTCCCAAACACTGTTTGTTGTTTTTGCCAGCACTACGCAGCAGATTTAAATGATCAACGCTGGATGATTAGTTGAGCAAACACTAAAAAGTGCACCCAGGCGAAACACTGCTCTACGCAACGGGAACTGGACCTTTTTCATCAAAAACCATTATTTTTACTGAGATTTACTGTCAAGGCCCAGGTCTGTCAGTGCCCAGGTCTGTCAGTGCCCAGGTCTGTCAAGGCCCAGGTCTGTCAGGGCCCAGGTCTGTCAGGGCCCAGGTCTGTCAGGGCCCAGGTCTGTCAAGGCCCAGGTCTGTCAGTGCCCAGGTCTGTCAATGCCCAGGTCTGTCAAGGCCCAGGTCTGTCAAGGCCCAGGTCTGTCAGGGCCCAGGTCTGTCAAGGCCCAGGTCTGTCAGGGCCCAGGTCTGTCAGGGCCCAGGTCTGTCAGGGCCCAGGTCTGTCAGGGCCCAGGTCTGTCAAGGCCCAGGTCTGAACCAGGCTATGTGGGGTGGCCAGTCCTCTTATGCCTGTGCCGGGTGGAGATTTAACATGTACACTTGTTGTTTGTGTACATGGATTTCATAATGCCGTATGTTTTTCTCCCTAAACCGCTTTCCATCAGTTTTACAGCAGACCCTCGTACCAAATTGGGTCAAACACTTTTTTGAAAAAAAAAATAAAAGCATGAGAAGACTTTGCCTTTGTTTTGGTTTGTTTGGTTGTCAATTAGGGTGTGCAGGGTGAATACGTGGTCTGTCGTACGGTAGTTTGGTAAAAAGCCAATTTGACATTTGCTCAGTACATTGTTTTCATTGAGGAAGTGTACGAGTCTGCTGGTAATGATAATGCAGAGGATTTTCCCAAGGTTACTGTTGACTCATATCCCCTGGTAGTTAATGATAATGCAGAGGATTTTCCCAAGGTTACTGTTGACTCATATCCCCTGGTAGTTAATGATAATGCAGAGGATTTTCCCAAGGTTACTGTTGACTCATATCCCCTGGTAGTTAATGATAATGCAGAGGATTTTCCCAAGGTTACAGTTGACTCATATCCCCTGGTAGTTAATGATAATGCAGAGGATTTTCCCAAGGTTACTGTTGACTCATATCCCCTGGTAGTTAATGATAATGCAGAGGATTTTCCCAAGGTTACTGTTGACTCATATCCCCTGGTAGTTAATGATAATGCAGAGGATTTTCCCAAGGTTACTGTTGACTCATATCCCCTGGTAGTTAATGGGGTCAAATTTGTCTCCACTTTTGTGGATTGGGTGATCAGTCCTTGGTTCAAAATATTGAAGAAGATGCCAGAGCTGAGAATGATGTTAAAGAGTTTAACTATAGCCAATTGGAATTTGTGGTTTGTATATCCGATTATTTCATTAGGACACCATCAACCCCACAGGCCTTTTGGGTTGGAGGGTTTGTTTTTTGTCCTTTAGTTCATCCAATGTATTTGGAGAATCCAGTGGGTTCTTTAATAGTTGATTCTAAGATTTGTATTTGATCATGTATATGTTTTTGTTGTTTTTCGTTAGGTATCAAGCCAAAAAGATTGGAGAAATGGTTTAACCAGACAACTCCATTTTGATAATTATCTCTTCATGTTGTTGTTTGTTCAGTGTGTTTTAATTTCCCCATAAGTGGTTAGAGTCTATGGATTCTTCACTTACATTGAGCTGATTTCTGATGTGCGATTCCTTCGTTTTCTGTTTGGGAATTTCTGGTTATCTAGATCTCGTTGTCTTTCGGTTGGATAGGTTTCTCAATTTCTTTCGAAAGGTGTTTGCATTCTTCATCAAACTACTTGTTATTCATTTTCTTAGGTGGTCTGATTGGAATTTTTTTGAATTGATAGGGAAACTGAAAGGTCAAATATACTGTTGAGATTTTCTACTGACAAGTTTTTTTGTTCATGGAGTTGTCTTAAAAGGGTTTGAGTTTGTTGTGTGTGTGTGTGTGCGTGCGTGCGTGCGTGCGTGCGTGCGTGTGTGTGTGTGTGTGTGTGTGTGTGTGTGTGTGCGTGCGTGCGTGTGTGTGTGCGTGCGTGTGTGTGTGTGGACGTACAAAGGGAAGGCCTACACATGGCTAGGGTTATTCAGGTTTTTGACAAAACAAGTCCATTTTCCATTAACAATAGTGAAGGAGAGGGAATGAGTTTGTTCCAGGGACAAGTGGTGAATATCAAGCTGGATATTGAATTTCTGATGGTCTGATGTTGCCATGCATCAGTTGAAAAGTGGCTAAACACACACACACACACACACACACACACACACACACACACACAGACACACACACATGATGAGGAAAGGAGTCTCCTCTCTGGAAGAAGGACAGAGATGTTCATCTACAGAGAGATGTCTTCCATTGTAGAAAGTAATGATGTGCAATAGGGTCTTAGGACAACTTCACGCTGTCTCTCATCAGGTTTATCTGCTCAAATTGGAGTGTGTCTTCTCACCAAGTAAGTCATAACTTTGTGGCGAGCCTCTATCCTGGAGTTGAACTCTGAATCTAACTCTACCTTGTGAATCCAGGCTACCCAGTGACCAGTCCAGCAGGACATTGCAGGGCCTCAAAATTACAACCCCCACCCCTCCAGCCCTCCTCCCTCTGCAGAGGGCTAAGAGAATACACTGCCCTAAGCAGAGCTCATGGTCTCCTGGGATAAGAGAATACAATGCCCTTAGCAGAGAGCTAACGGCCTCCTGGGCTAAGAGAACACACCTCCCTTAGCAGAGCTAACAGCCTCCTGGGCTAAGAGAATACACTGCCCTTAGCAGAGCTAACAGCCTCCTGGGCTAAGAGAATACACTGCCCTTAGCAGAGCTAACAGCCTCCTGGGCTAAGAGAACACACTACCCTTAGCAGAGCTAACAGCCTCCTGGGCTAAGAGAATACAATGCCCTTAGCAGAGCTAACAGACTCCTGGGCTAAGAGAATACAATGCCCTTAGCAGAGCTAACAGACTCCTGGGCTAAGAGAATACACTGCCCTTAGCAGAGCTAACAGCCTCGTGGGCTAAGAGAATACACTGCCCTTAGCAGAGCTAACAGCCTCCTGGGCTAAGAGAATACACTGCCCTTAGCAGAGCTAACAGCCTCCTGGGCTAAGAGAATACACTGCCCTTAGCAGAGCTAACAGCCTCCTGGGCTAAGAGAATACACTGCCCTTAGCAGAGCTAACAGCCTCCTGGGCTAAGAGAATACACTGCCCTTAGCAGAGAGCTAACAGCCTCCTGGGCTAAGAGAATACACTGCCCTTAGCAGAGCTAACAGCCTCCTGGGCTAAGAGAATACACTGCCCTTAGCAGAGCTAACAGCCTCGTGGGCTAAGAGAATACACTGCCCTTAGTAGAGCTAACAGCCTCCTGGGCTAAGAGAATGCACTGCCCTTAGTAGAGCTAACAGCCTCCTGGGCTAAGAGAATACACTGCCCTTAGCAGAGCTAATGGTCTCCTGGGCTAAGAGAATACAATGCCCTTAGCAGAGAGCTAACAGCCTCCTGGGATAAGAGAATACACTGCCCTTAGCAGAGCTAACAGCCTCGTGGGCTAAGAGAATACACTGCCCTTAGTAGAGCTAACAGCCTCCTGGGCTAAGAGAATACACTGCCCTTAGTAGAGCTAACAGCCTCCTGGGCTAAGAGAATACACTGCCCTTAGCAGAGCTAATGGTCTCCTGGGCTAAGAGAATACAATGCCCTTAGCAGAGAGCTAACAGCCTCCTGGGCTAAGAGAATACAATGCCCTTAGCAGAGAGCTAACAGCCTCCTGGGCTAAGAGAATACACTGCCCTTAGCAGAGCTAACAGCCTCCTGGGCTAAGAGAATACAATGCCCTTAGTAGAGCTAACAGCCTCCTGGGCTAAGAGAATACACTGCCCTTAGCAGAGCTAACAGCCTTCTGGGCTAAGAGAACACACTGCCCTTAGCAGAGCTAACAGCCTCCTGGGCTAAGAGAATACACTGCCCTTAGCAGAGCTAACAGACTCGTGGGCTAAGAGAATACACTGCCCTTAGCAGAATTAACAGCCTTCTGGGCTAAGAGAATACAGTGCCCTTAGCAGAGCTAATGGTCTCCTTGGCAACCCCTCCCAACCACGTTCCCCCGTCCTTCACCTCTCTATCCCCAGGCTTACCCTTCCAGCCCCTACAGTCTGGCAGAAGATTCCCTATTAGACTATTCAGACACATTCAGAGCTCTTGGGACCTGACTAACTGGTACCGGTGCTGTTAGAGCAACAAATCAGCTGGGCTGGCCGGTCCACACACACACACACACACTGACACAGACACAGACACACACACACACGCACACACACACACACACACAGACAACAGTTCACACACATGTCATCACCAAGGAGGAAGACACAGTTCACACACACAGGAAGACAACACAGACACATGTCACACCACAGGAAGACAGTTCTACACAGTACAGATGTCATCACACAGGAAGACAACAGTTCTACAGATGTACAGATGTCATCACCAAGGAGGAAGACAACAGTTCTCTGAGTACAGATGTCATCACCAAGGAGGAAGACAACAGTTCTACTGAGTACAGATGTCATCACCAAGGAGGAAGACAAGTACAGATTCATCACTAAGGAAGACAACAGTTCTATGTCATCACCAAGGAGGAAGACAACAGTTCTACTGAGTACATGATGGAGGAAGACAACATCACTGAGTACAGATGTCAGGAGGAAGACAACAGTTCTACTGAGTACAGATGTCATCACCAGGGAGGAAGACAACAGTTCTACTGAGTACAGATGTCATCACCAAGGAGGAAGACAACAGTTCTACTGAGTACAGATGTCATCACCGAGGAAGACAACAGTTCTACTGAGTACAGATGTCATCACCGAGGAGGAAGACAACAGTTCTCTCTGAATACAGATGTCATCACCGAGGAGGAAGACAACAGTTCTCTCTGAATACAGATGTCATCACCGAGGAGGAAGACAACAGTTCTCTCTGAATACAGATGTCATCACCAAGTATGTTCATTGTTTGTTTGTTGAAGTGAATATACACTATGGTGTTGAAAATTACTGTAAAGTCAGTGTGAAGACACTATGGTGTATAATATTACTGTAAAGTCAGTGTGAGACACTATGGTGTAGAATATTACAGTAAAGTCAGTGTGAGACACTATGGTGTATAATATTACAGTAAAGTCAGTGTGAGACACTATGGTGTATAATGTTACTGTAAAGTCAGTGTGAGACACTATGGTGTAGAATATTACTGTAAAGTCAGTGTGAGGACACTGTGGTGTAAAATATTACAGTAAA
>NW_027013479.1:0-16081 GCF_036934945.1 Oncorhynchus masou masou | reverse complement strand
AGAAGGGGACTGGTCACCCCTCAGAGCCTGGTTCCTCTCACCTGACACAGCCAGAAGAGGACTGGTCACCTCAGAGCCTGGTTCCAGTCTACACGGTACAGCCAGTAGAGGACTAGTCACCCCTCAGAGCCTGGTTCCTCTCTACCCGGTACAGCCAGAAGAGGACTGGTCACTCCTCAGAGCCTGGTTCCTCTCTACCCGGTACAGCCAGAAGAGGACTGGCCACCCCTCAGAGCCTGGTTCCTCTCTACCCAGTACAGCCAGAAGAGGACTGGTCACCCCTCAGAGCCTGGTTCCTCTCTACCCAGTACAGCCAGAAGAGGACTGGCCACCCCTCAGAGCCCGGTTCCTCTCTACCCAGTACAGCCAGAAGAGGACTGGTCACCCCTCAGAGCCTCAGGTTCCTCTCTGCCCAGTGCAGCCAGAAGGAGGATTGGCCACTCCTCAGGTAGCCTGGTTCCTCACTAGGTTTCTTCCTAGGTTCCGGCCTTTCTAGGGAGTTTTTCCTAGCCACCGTGCTTCTACACCTGCATTGCTTGCTGTTAGGGGTTTTAGGCTGGGTTTCTGTACAGCACTTTGTGACATCAGCTGATGCAAAGAGGCTTTATAAATACATTTGATTGATTGATTGATTGATCGATCGATAAAACAAAAATGATTTTCATGAGGTGATCATTTTGTGTCATTTTCCAATGCCAACAAATGTTGGTAAAGGATGTATGACCTATTCATATATATATATATATATACAGTACCAGTCAAACATTTGGACATTCAAGGATTGTTCTTTATTTCTACTGTTTTCTACATTGTAGAATAATAGTGAAGACATCAACACTATGAAATAACACATATGGAATCATGTAGTAACCAAAAAAAGTGTTAAACAAATCTAAATTGATTTGATATTTGATATTCTTCAAAGTAGCCACCCTTGATGACAGTTTATTTAATTTTCTTTGCTCGTGTTTCTTGGCCCAAGCAAGTGTCTTCTTCTATTTGGTGTCCTTTAGTAGTGGTTTCTTTGCAGCAATTCAACCATGAAGGCCTGATTCACACAGTCTCCTCTGAACAGTTGATGTTGAAATGTGTCAGTTACTTGAACTGTGAAGAATTTATTTGGGCTGCAATTTCTGAGGCTGGTAACTCTAATGAACTTATCCTCTGCAGCAGAGGTAACTCTGGGTCTTCCATTCCTGTGGCGGTTCTCATGGAGAGACAGTTTCATTATAGCCTCTTGATGGCAACTGCACTTGAAGAAACTTTCAAAGTTCTTGAAATGTACCATATTGACCGACCTTCATGTCTTAAAGTAATGATGGACTGTTGTTTCTCTTTGCTTATTTGAGCTGTTCTTGCCATAATATGAACTTGGTCTTTTACCAAATAGGGCTATCTTCTGTATACCACCCCTACCTTGTCACAACACAACTGATTGGCTCAAAAGCATTAAGAAGGGAAGAAATTTCACAAATGAACTTTTAACAAGACACACCTGTCAATTGAAATGCATTCCAGGTGACTACCTCATGAAGCTGGCTGAGAGAACGCCAAATGTGTGCAAGCTGTCATCAAGGCAAAGGGTGGCTACTTTGATGAATTGTCACAACTTCCGCCGAGGTCGGTCCCTCTCCTTGTTTGGGCGGCGTTCGGCGGTCAACGTTACCGGTCTTCTAGCCATCGCCGCTCCACCTTTCATTTTCCATTTGTTTTGTCTTGTTTTCCCACACACCTGGTTCACATTCCCTCATCAGACTAAATGTATATTACCCTCTGTTTCCCCCATGTCTGTGTGTGGAATTATTCTTTGTGTAGGGTGTTATACTACAGGCTGGCTTGCACTAGGTTTGTTTTGTTTAATCCAGTTCATGTTACCGTGGCTATGCTTTGTGCTGCCTCGCCTGTGCCTTTGGGCCAGGGTGGATATTAAAGCTGTTACCACCCATCTCTGCTCTCCTGTGCCTTTGGGTCAGGGTGGATATTAAAGCTGTTATCACCCATCTCTGCTCTCCTGTGCCTTTGAGCCAGGGTGGATATTAAAGTTTTCCTGTTACCACCCATCTCTGCTCTCCTGTGCCTTTGGGTCAGGGTGGATATTAAAGCTGTTATCACCCATCTCTGCTCTCCTGTGCCTTTGGGTCAGGGTGGATATTAAAGCTGTTACCACACATCTCTGCTCTCCTGTGCCTTTGGGTCAGGGTGGATATTAAAGCTGTTACCACCCATCTCTGCTCTCCTGTGCCTTTGGGCCAGGGTGGATATTAAAGTTCTAATATTACCACCCATCTCTGCTCTCCTGTGCCTTTGGGTCAGGGTGGATATTAAAGCTGTTACCACCCATCTCTGCTCTCCTGTGCCTTTGGGTCAGGGTGGATATTAAAGCTGTTACCACCCATCTCTGCTCTCCTGTGCCTTTGGGCCAGGGTGGATATTAAAGCTGTTATCACCCATCTCTGCTCTCCTGTGCATTTGGGTCAGGGTGGATATTAAAGCTGTTATCACCCATCTCTGCTCTCCTGTGCCTTTGGGCCAGGGTGGATATTAAAGCTGTTACCACCCATCTCTGCTCTCCTGTGCCTTTGGGTCAGGGTGGATATTAAAGCTGTTACCACCCATCTCTGCTCTCCTGTGCCTTTGGGCCAGGGTGGATATTAAAGCTGTTATCACCCATCTCTGCTCTCCTGTACCTTTGGGTCAGGGTGGATATTAAAGCTGTTACCACCCATCTCTGCTCTCCTGTGCCTTTGGGTCAGGGTGGATATTAAAGCTGTTATCACCCATCTCTGCTCTCCTGTGCCTTTGGGCCAGGGTGGATATTAAAGCTGTTATCACCCATCTCTGCTCTCCTGTGCCTTTGGGTCAGGGTGGATATTAAAGCTGTTACCACCCATCTCTGCTCTCCTGTGCCTTTGGGTCAGGATGGATATTAAAGCTGTTATCACCCATCTCTGCTCTCCTGTGCCTTTGGGTCAGGGTGGATATTAAAGCTGTTACCACCCATCTCTGCTCTCCTGTGCCTTTGGGCCAGGGTGGATATTAAAGCTGTTATCACCCATCTCTGCTCTCCTGTGCCTTTGGGTCAGGGTGGATATTAAAGCTGTTACCACCCATCTCTGCTCTCCTGTGCCTTTGGGTCAGGGTGGATATTAAAGCTGTTACCACCCATCTCTGCTCTCCTGTGCCTTTGGGTCAGGGTGGATATTAAAGCTGTTACCACCCATCTCTGCTCTCCTGCGCCTGACTTCCCAACCAGTCATTCATTCATAATGTAGAAAATAGTACAAATAAAGAAAAACCCTGGAATGAGTAGATGTTCTAAAACATTTGACTGGTAGTGTATGTGAGTAGATGTTCTAAAACATTTGACCGGTAGTGTATGTGAGTAGATGTTCTAAAACATTTGACCGGTAGTGTATGTGAGTAGTTGTTCTAAAACATTTGTTTGTAGTATTTGTGAGTAGATGTTCTAAAACATTTGACCGGTAGTGTATGTGAGTAGATGTTCTAAAACATTTGACCGGTAGTGTATGTGAGTAGTTGTTCTAAAACATTTGATTTGTAGTATTTGTGAGTAGATGTTCTAAAACATTTGACCGGTAGTGTATGTGAGTAGATGTTCTAAAACATTTGACTAGTAGTGTATGTGAGTAGATGTTCTAAAACATTTGTTTGTAGTGTATGTGAGTAGATGTTCTAAAACATTTGACCGGTAGTGTATGTGAGTAGATGTTCTAAAACATTTGACCGGTAGTGTATGTGAGTAGATGTTCTAAAACATTTGACCGGTAATGTATGTGAGTAGATGTTCTAAAACATTTGACCGGTAGTGTATGTGAGTAGATGTTCTAAAACATTTGACCGTAGTGTATGTGAGTAGATGTTCTAAAACATTTGTTTGTAGTGTATGTGAGTAGATGTTCTAAAACATTTGACCGGTAGTGTATGTGAGTAGATGTTCTAAAACATTTGTTTGTAGTGTTTGTGAGTAGATGTTCTAAAACATTTGACCGGTAGTGTATGTGAGTAGATGTTCTAAAGCATTTGACCGGTAGTGTATGTGAGTAGATGTTCTAAAACATTTGACCGGTAGTGTATGTAGTAGATGTTCTAAAACATTTGACCGGTAGTGTGTGTGAGTAGATGTTCTAAAACATTTGACCGGTAGTGTATGTGAGTAGATGTTCTAAAACATTTGACCGGTAGTATATGTGAGTAGATGTTCTAAAACATTTGACCGGTAGTGTATATGAGTAGATGTTCTAAAACATTTGACCGGTAGTATATGTGAGTAGATGTTCTAAAACATTTGACCGGTAGTGTTTGTGAGTAGATGTTCTAAAACATTTGTTTGTAGTGTATGTGAGTAGATGTTCTAAAACATTTGACCGGTAGTGTATGTGAGTAGATGTTCTAAAAGCATTTGACCGAGTAGTGTATGTGAGTAGATGTTCTAAAACATTTGACCGGTAGTGTATGTGAGTAGATGTTCTAAAACATTTGACCGGTAGTGTATGTGAGTAGATGTTCTAAAACATTTGACCGGTAGTGTTTGTGAGTAGATGTTCTAAAACATTTGACCGGTAGTGTTTGTGAGTAGATGTTCTAAAACATTTGACTAGTAGTGTATGTGAGTAGATGTTCTAAAACATTTGACCGGTAGTGTATGTGAGTAGATGTTCTAAAACATTTGACCGGTAGTGTATGTGAGTAGATGTTCTAAAACATTTGACAGGTAGTGTATGTGAGTAGATGTTCTAAAACATTTGACCGGTAGTGTATGTGAGTAGATGTTCTAAAACATTTGACAGGTAGTGTATGTGAGTAGATGTTCTAAAACATTTGACCGGTAGTGTATGTGAGTAGATGTTCTAAAACATTTGACAGGTAGTGTTTGTGAGTAGATGTTCTAAAACATTTGACTGGTAGTGTATGTGAGTAGATGTTCTAAAACATTTGTTTGTAGTGTTTGTGAGTAGATGTTCTAAAACATTTGACAGGTAGTGTATGTGAGTAGATGTTCTAAAACATTTGACCGGTAGTGTATGTGAGTAGATGTTCTAAAACATTTGACCGGTTGTGTATGTGAGTAGATGTTCTAAAACATTTGACCGGTAGTGTATGTGAGTAGATGTTCTAAAACATTTGACCGGTAGTGTATGTGAGTAGATGTTCTAAAACATTTGACCGGTTGTGTATGTGAGTAGATGTTCTAAAACATTTGACCGGTAGTGTATGTGAGTAGATGTTCTAAAACATTTGACCGGTAGTGTATGTGAGTAGATGTTCTAAAACATTTGACCGGTAGTGTATGTGAGTAGTTGTTCTAAAACATTTGTTTGTAGTGTATGTGAGTAGATGTTCTAAAACATTTGACCGGTAGTGTATGTGAGTAGATGTTCTAAAACATTTGACCGGTAGTGTATGTGAGTAGATGTTCTAAAACATTTGTTTGTAGTGTTTGTGAGTAGATGTTCTAAAACATTTGACCGGTAGTGTATGTGAGTAGATGTTCTAAAACATTTGACCGGTAGTGTATGTGAGTAGATGTTCTAAAACATTTGACCGGTAGTGTTTGTAGAGTAGATGTTCTAAAACATTTGACCGGTAGTGTTTGTGAGTAGATGTTCTAAAACATTTGACCGGTTGTGTATGTGAGTAGATGTTCTAAAACATTTGACCGGTAGTGTTTGTGAGTAGATGTTCTAAAACATTTGACCGGTAGTGTATGTGAGTAGATGTTCTAAAGCATTTGACCGGTAGTGTATGTGAGTAGATGTTCTAAAACATTTGACAGGTAGTGTGTATGTGAGTAGATGTTCTAAAACATTTGACGGTAGTGTATGTGAGTAGATGTTCTAAAACATTTGACCGGTAGTGTATGTGAGTAGTTGTTCTAAAACATTTGTTTGTAGTATTTGTGAGTAGATGTTCTAAAACATTTGACCGGTAGTGTATGTGAGTAGATGTTCTAAAACATTTGACCGGTAGTGTATGTTGAGTAGTTGTTCTAAAACATTTGTTTGTAGTATTTGTGAGTAGATGTTCTAAAACATTTGACCGGTAGTGTATGTGAAGTAGATGTTCTAAAACATTTGACCGGTAGTGTATGTGAGTAGATGTTCTAAAACATTTGATCTGTAGTGTATGTGAGTAGATGTTCTAAAACATTTGACCGGTAGTGTATGTGAGTAGATGTTCTAAAACATTTGACCGGTAGTGTATGTGAGTAGATGTTCTAAAACATTTGACCGGTAGTGTATGTGAGTAGATGTTCTAAAACATTTGACCGGTAGTGTATGTGAGTAGATGTTCTAAAACATTTGACCGGTTGTGTATGTGAGTAGATGTTCTAAAACATTTGTTTGTAGTGTATGTGAGTAGATGTTCTAAAACATTTGACCGGTAGTGTATGTGAGTAGATGTTCTAAAGACATTTGACCGGTAGTGTATGTGAGTAGATGTTCTAAAACATTTGACCGGTAGTGTATGTGAGTAGATGTTCTAAAACATTTGACCGGTAGTGTATGTGAGTAGATGTTCTAAAACATTTGACCAGTAGTGTATGTGAGTAGATGTTCTAAAACATTTGTTTGTAGTGTATGTGAGTAGATGTTCTAAAACATTTGACCGGTAGTGTATGTGAGAAGATGTTCTAAAACATTTGTTTGTAGTGTATGTGAGTAGATGTTCTAAAACATTTGACCGGTAGTGTATGTGAGTAGATGTTCTAAAACATTTGACCGGTAGTGTATGTGAGTAGATGTTCTAAAACATTTGACCGGTAGTGTTTGTGAGTAGATGTTCTAAAACATTTGACCGGTAGTGTTTGTGAGTAGATGTTCTAAAACATTTGACCGATTAGTGTATGTGAGTAGATGTTCTAAAACATTTGACCGGTAGTGTTTGTGAGTAGATGTTCTAAAACATTTGACCGGTAGTGTATGTGAGTAGATGTTCTAAAGCATTTGACCGTGTAGTGTATGTGAGTAGATGTTCTAAAACATTTGACAGGTAGTGTATGTGAGTAGATGTTCTAAAACATTTGACCGGTAGTGTATGTGAGTAGATGTTCTAAAACATTTGACCGGTAGTGTATGTGAGTAGTTGTTCTAAAACATTTGTTTGTAGTATTTGTGAGTAGATGTTCTAAAACATTTGACCGGTAGTGTATGTGAGTAGATGTTCTAAAACATTTGACCGTAGTGTATGTGAGTAGTTGTTCTAAAACATTTGTTGTAGTATTTGTGAGTAGATGTTCTAAAACATTTGACCGGTAGTGTATGTGAGTAGATGTTCTAAAACATTTGACCGGTAGTGTATGTGAGTAGTTGTTCTAAAACATTTGTTTGTAGTGTATGTGAGTAGATGTTCTAAAACATTTGACCGGTAGTGTATGTGAGTAGATGTTCTAAAACATTTGACCGGTAGTGTATGTGAGTAGATGTTCTAAAACATTTGTTTGTAGTGTTTGTGAGTAGATGTTCTAAAACATTTGACCGGTAGTGTATGTGAGTAGATGTTCTAAAACATTTGACCGGTAGTGTATGTGAGTAGATGTTCTAAAACATTTGACCGGTAGTGTTTGTGAGTAGATGTTCTAAAACATTTGACCGGTAGTGTTTGTGAGTAGATGTTCTAAAACATTTGACCGGTTGTGTATGTGAGTAGATGTTCTAAAACATTTGACCGGTAGTGTTTGTGAGTAGATGTTCTAAAACATTTGACCGGTAGTGTATGTGAGTAGATGTTCTAAAGCATTTGACCGGTAGTGTATGTGAGTAGATGTTCTAAAACATTTGACAGGTAGTGTATGTGAGTAGATGTTCTAAAACATTTGACCGGTAGTGTATGTGAGTAGATGTTCTAAAACATTTGACCGGTAGTGTATGTGAGTAGTTGTTCTAAAACATTTGTTTGTAGTATTTGTGAGTAGATGTTCTAAAACATTTGACCGGTAGTGTATGTGAGTAGATGTTCTAAAACATTTGACCGGTAGTGTATGTGAGTAGTTGTTCTAAAACATTTGTTTGTAGTATTTGTGAGTAGATGTTCTAAAACATTTGACCGGTAGTGTATGTGAGTAGATGTTCTCAAAACATTTGACCGGTAGTGTATGTGAGTAGATGTTCTAAAACATTTGACCGGTAATGTATGTGAGTAGATGTTCTAAAACATTTGACCGGTAGTGTATGTGAGTAGATGTTCTAAAACATTTGACCGGTAGTGTATGTGAGTAGATGTTCTAAAACATTTGTTTGTAGTGTATGTGAGTAGATGTTCTAAAACATTTGACCGGTAGTGTATGTGAGTAGATGTTCTAAAACATTTGTTTGTAGTGTTTGTGAGTAGATGTTCTAAAACATTTGACCGGTAGTGTATGTGAGTAGATGTTCTAAAGCATTTGACCGGTAGTGTATGTGAGTAGATGTTCTAAAACATTTGACCAGTAGTGTATGTGAGTAGATGTTCTAAAACATTTGACCGGTAGTGTGTGTGAATAGATGTTCTAAAACATTTGACCGGTAGTGTATGTGAGTAGATGTTCTAAAACATTTGACCGGTAGTGTATGTGAGTAGATGTTCTAAAACATTTGACCGGTAGTGTATATGAGTAGATGTTCTAAAACATTTGACCGGTAGTATATGAGTAGATGTTCTAAAACATTTGACCGGTCAGTGTATGTGAGTAGATGTTCTAAAACATTTGTTTGTAGTGTATGTGAGTAGATGTTCTAAAACGATTTGACCGGTAGTGTATGTGAGTAGATGTTCTAAAGCATTTGACCGGTAGTGTATGTGAGTAGATGTTCTAAAACATTTGACCGGTAGTGTTTGTGAGTAGATGTTCTAAAACATTTGACCGGTAGTGTATGTGAGTAGATGTTCTAAAACATTTGACCGGTAGTGTTTGTGAGTAGATGTTCTAAAACATTTGACCGGTAGTGTTTGTGAGTAGATGTTCTAAAACATTTGACAAGTAGTGTATGTGAGTAGATGTTCTAAAACATTTGACCGTGTAGTGTATGTGAGTAGATGTTCTAAAGCATTTGACCGGTAGTGTATGTGAGTAGATGTTCTAAAACATTTGACAGGTAGTGTATGTGAGTAGATGTTCTAAAACATTTGACCGGTAGTGTATGTGAGTAGATGTTCTAAAACATTTGACAGGTAGTGTATGTGAGTAGATGTTCTAAAACATTTGACCGGTAGTGTATGTGAGTAGATGTTCTAAAACATTTGACAGGTAGTGTTATGTGAGTAGATGTTCTAAAACATTTGACCGGTAGTGTATGTGAGTAGATGTTCTAAAACATTTGTTTGTAGTGTTTGTGAGTAGATGTTCTAAAACATTTGACAGGTAGTGTATGTGAGTAGATGTTCTAAAACATTTGACCGGTAGTGTTATGTGAGTAGATGTTCTAAAACATTTGACCGATTAGTGTATGTGAGTAGATGTTCTAAAACATTTGACCGGTAGTGTATGTGAGTAGATGTTCTAAAACATTTGACCGGTAGTGTATGTGAGTAGATGTTCTAAAACATTTGACCGGTAGTGTATGTGAGTAGATGTTCTAAAACATTTGACCGGTAGTGTATGTGAGTAGATGTTCTAAAACATTTGACCGGTAGTGTATGTGAGTAGATGTTCTAAAACATTTGACCGGTAGTGTATGTGAGTAGTTGTTCTAAAACATTTGTTTGTAGTGTATGTGAGTAGATGTTCTAAAACATTTGACCGGTAGTGTATGTGAGTAGATGTTCTAAAACATTTGACCGGTAGTGTATGTGAGTAGATGTTCTAAAACATTTGTTTGTAGTGTTTGTGAGTAGATGTTCTAAAACATTTGACCGGTAGTGTATGTGAGTAGATGTTCTAAAACATTTGACCGGTAGTGTATGTGAGTAGATGTTCTAAAACATTTGACCGGTAGTGTTTGTGAGTAGATGTTCTAAAACATTTGACCGGTAGTGTATGTGAGTAGATGTTCTAAAACATTTGACCGGTTGTGTATGTGAGTAGATGTTCTAAAACATTTGACCGGTAGTGTTTGTGAGTAGATGTTCTAAAACATTTGACCGGTAGTGTATGTGAGTAGATGTTCTAAAACATTTGACCGGTAGTGTATGTGAGTAGATGTTCTAAAACATTTGACAGGTAGTGTATGTGAGTAGATGTTCTAAAACATTTGACCGGTAGTGTATGTGAGTAGATGTTCTAAAACATTTGACCGGTAGTGTATGTGAGTAGTTGTTCTAAAACATTTGTTTGTAGTATTTGTGAGTAGATGTTCTAAAACATTTGACCGGTAGTGTATGTGAGTAGATGTTCTAAAACATTTGACCGTAGTGTATGTGAGTAGTTGTTCTAAAACATTTGTTTGTAGTATTTGTGAGTAGATGTTCTAAAACATTTGACCGGTAGTGTATGTGAGTAGATGTTCTAAAACATTTGACCGGTAGTGTATGTGAGTAGATGTTCTAAAACATTTGTTTGTAGTGTATGTGAGTAGATGTTCTAAAACATTTGACCGGTAGTGTATGTGAGTAGATGTTCTAAAACATTTGACCGGTAGTGTATGTGAGTAGATGTTCTAAAACATTTGACCAGTAGTGTATGTGAGTAGATGTTCTAAAACATTTGACCGGTAGTGTATGTGAGTAGATGTTCTAAAACATTTGACCGGTTGTGTATGTGAGTAGATGTTCTAAAACATTTGATTGTAGTGTATGTGAGTAGATGTTCTAAAACATTTGACCGGTAGTGTATGTAAGTAGATGTTCTAAAACATTTGACCGGTAGTGTATGTGACTAGATGTTCTAAAACATTTGACCGGTAGTGTATGTGAGTAGATGTTCTAAAACATTTGACCGGTAGTGTATGTGAGTAGATGTTCTAAAACATTTGACCGGTAGTGTATGTGAGTAGATGTTCTAAAACATTTGTTTGTAGTGTATGTGAGTAGATGTTCTAAAACATTTGACCGGTAGTGTATGTGAGTAGATGTTCTAAAACATTTGTTATGTAGTGTTTGTGAGTAGATGTTCTAAAACATTTGACCGGTAGTGTATGTGAGTAGATGTTCTAAAACATTTGACCGGTAGTGTATGTGAGTAGATGTTCTAAAACATTTGACCGGTAGTGTATGTGAGTAGATGTTCTAAAACATTTGACCGGTAGTGTTTGTGAGTAGATGTTCTAAAACATTTGACCGGTTGTGTATGTGAGTAGATGTTCTAAAACATTTGACCGGTAGTGTTTGTGAGTAGATGTTCTAAAACATTTGACAGGTAGTGTATGTGAGTAGATGTTCTAAAACATTTGACCGGTAGTGTATGTGAGTAGATGTTCTAAAACATTTGACAGGTAGTGTATGTGAGTAGATGTTCTAAAACATTTGACCGGTAGTGTATGTGAGTAGATGTTCTAAAACATTTGACCGGTAGTGTATGTGAGTAGTTGTTCTAAAACATTTGTTTGTAGTATTTGTGAGTAGATGTTCTAAAACATTTGACCGGTAGTGTATGTGAGTAGATGTTCTAAAACATTTGACCGGTAGTGTATGTGAGTAGTTGTTCTAAAACATTTGTTTGTAGTATTTGTGAGTAGATGTTCTAAAACATTTGACCGGTAGTGTATGTGAGTAGATGTTCTAAAACATTTGACCGGTAGTGTATGTGAGTAGATGTTCTAAAACATTTGTTTGTAGTGTATGTGAGTAGATGTTCTAAAACATTTGACCGGTAGTGTATGTGAGTAGATGTTCTAAAACATTTGACCGTGTAGTGTATGTGAGTAGATGTTCTAGAAACATTTGACTTGGTAGTGTATGTGAGTAGATGTTCTAAAACATTTGACCGGTTAGTGTATGTGAGTAGATGTTCTAAAACATTTGACCGGTAGTGTATGTGAGTAGATGTTCTAAAACATTTGACCGGTAGTGTTTGTGAGTAGATGTTCTAAAACATTTGACCGGTAGTGTTTGTGAGTAGATGTTCTAAAACATTTGACCGGTTGTGTATGTGAGTAGATGTTCTAAAACATTTGACCGGTAGTGTTTGTGAGTAGATGTTCTAAAACATTTGACCGGTAGTGTATGTGAGTAGATGTTCTAAAAGCATTTGACCGGTAGTGTATGTGAGTAGATGTTCTAAAACATTTGACAGGTAGTGTATGTGAGTAGATGTTCTAAAACATTTGACCGGTAGTGTATGTGAGTAGATGTTCTAAAACATTTGACCGGTAGTGTATGTGAGTAGTTGTTCTAAAACATTTGTTTGTAGTATTTGTGAGTAGATGTTCTAAAACATTTGACCGGTAGTGTATGTGAGTAGATGTTCTAAAACATTTGACCGGTATAGTGTATGTGAGTAGTTGTTCTAAAACATTTGTTTGTAGTATTTGTGAGTAGATGTTCTAAAACATTTGACCGGTAGTGTGTATGTGAGTAGATGTTCTAAAACATTTGACCGGTAGTGTATGTGAGTAGATGTTCTAAAACATTTGTTTGTAGTGTATGTGAGTAGATGTTCTAAAACATTTGACCGGTAGTGTATGTGACTAGATGTTCTAAAACATTTGACCGGTAGTGTATGTGAGTAGATGTTCTAAAACATTTGACCGGTAGTGTATGTGTGAGTAGATGTTCTAAAACATTTGACCGGTAGTGTATGTGAGTAGATGTTCTAAAACATTTGACCGGTTGTGTATGTGAGATAGATGTTCTAAAACATTTGTTTGTAGTGTATGTGAGTAGATGTTCTAAAACATTTGACCGGTAGTGTATGTGAGTAGATGTTCTAAAACATTTGACCGGTAGTGTATGTGAGTAGATGTTCTAAAACATTTGACCGGTAGTGTATGTGAGTAGATGTTCTAAAACATTTGACCGGTAGTGTATGTGAGTAGATGTTCTAAAACATTTGACCGGTAGTGTATGTGAGTAGATGTTCTAAAACATTTGTTTGTAGTGTACGCGAGTAGATGTTCTAAAACATTTGACCGGTAGTGTGATGTGAGAAGATGTTCTAAAACATTTGTTTGTAGTGTTTGTGAGTAGATGTTCTAAAACATTTGACCGGTAGTGTATGTGAGTAGATGTTCTAAAACATTTGACCGGTAGTGTATGTGAGTAGATGTTCTAAAACATTTGACCGGTAGTGTTTGTGAGTAGATGTTCTAAAACATTTGACCGGTAGTGTTTGTGAGTAGATGTTCTAAAACATTTGACCGGTTGTGTATGTGAGTAGATGTTCTAAAACATTTGACCGGTAGTGTTTGTGAGTAGATGTTCTAAAACATTTGACCGGTAGTGTATGTGAGTAGATGTTCTAAAGCATTTGACCGGTAGTGTATGTGAGTAGATGTTCTAAAACATTTGACAGGTAGTGTATGTGAGTAGATGTTCTAAAACATTTGACCGGTAGTGTATGTGAGTAGATGTTCTAAAACATTTGACCGGTAGTAGTATGTGAGTAGTTGTTCTAAAACATTTGTTTGTAGTATTTGTGAGTAGATGTTCTAAAACATTTGACCGTGTAGTGTATGTGAGTAGATGTTCTAAAACATTTGACCGGTAGTGTATGTGAGTAGTTGTTCTAAAACATTTGTTTGTAGTATTTGTGAGTAGATGTTCTAAAACATTTGGACCGGTAGTGTATGTGAGTAGATGTTCTAAAACATTTGACCGGTAGTGTATGTGAGTAGATGTTCTAAAACATTTGTTTGTAGTGTATGTGAGTAGATGTTCTAAAACATTTGACCGGTGAGTGTATGTGACTAGATGTTCTAAAACATTTGACCGGTAGTGTATGTGAGTAGATGTTCTAAAACATTTGACCAGTAGTGTATGTGAGTAGATGTTCTAAAACATTTGACCGGTAGTGTATGTGAGTAGATGTTCTAAAACATTTGACCGGTAGTTGTATGTGAGATAGATGTTCTAAAACATTTGACCAGTAGTGTATGTGAGTAGATGTTCTAAAACATTTGACCGGTAGTGTATGTGAGTAGATGTTCTAAAACATTTGACCATGTAGTGTATGTGAGTAGATGTTCTGAAACATTTGACCGGTAGTGTATGTGAGTAGATGTTCTAAAACATTTGTTTGTAGTGTATGTGAGTAGATGTTCTAAAACATTTGACCGGCTAGTGTATGTGAGAAGATGTTCTAAAACATTTGACTAGTATCGATCACATTTATTTATAAAGCCCTTTCTACATCAGCATTTGTCCCAAAATGTTTATACAGAAACGACGCCTAAAACCCCAGAGAGCAAGCAATGCAGATGTTGAAGCACGGTGGCTATAGAAAAACTCCTAGAAAGGAGGAATCTAGGAAGAAATCTAGAGAGTAACCACACCTTGTTGTCTCTGGGCAACTGGGGGAAAGACCACACCTTGTTGTATCTGGACGGCTGGGGACAGACCACACCTTGTTGTCTCTGGACAGTTGGGGCAGACCACCTTTATTTGTCTCTGGACAGTTAAGGAACCGGGCCACCTTGTCTCTGGACAGTTGAAGCAGACCACCTTGTTGTCTCCTGGGCAGCTGGGGAGCAGACCACACCTTGCTGTCTCTGGGCAGCTGGGGGCAGACCACACCTTGTTGTCTCTGGGCAGCTGGGGGCAGACCACACCTTGTTGTCTCTGGACAGTTGGGAGCAGACTACACCTAGAACCAAAAATTTGATCATATTACTCCAGTGCTAGCCTCCTTACACTGGCTTCCTGTCAAAGCAAGGGCTGATTTCAAGGTTTTACTGCTAACTACAAGCATTGCATGGGCTTGCTCCTACCTATCTCTCTGATTTCAGGTCCTGCCGTACATACCACCGTACGCTACGGTCACAGACGCAGGCCTCCCTAATTGTCCTAAATTTCTAAGCAAACAGCTGGAAGTAGGGCTTTCTCCTATAGAGCTCCATTTTTATGGAACGGTCACCCTACCCATGTCAGAGACGCAAACTCGGTCTCAACCTTTAAGTCTTTACTGAGGACTCATCTCTTCAGTGGGTCATATGATTAGAGTGTAGTCTGGCCCAGGGGTGGGAAGGTGACGGAAAGGCTCTGGAGCAGTGAGCCACCCTTGCTGTCTCTGCCTGGCCGGTTCCCCTCTTTCCACTGGGATTCTCTGCTGGGCTGAGTCACTGGCTTGCTGGGGCTCTCTCATGCCGTCCCTGGAGGTGGTCGTCACCTGAGTGGGTTGATTCACTGATGTGGTCATCCTGTCTGGGTTGGCGCCCCCCTTGGGTTGTGCCGTGGCGGAGATCTTTGCGGGCTATACTCAGCTTTTGTCTCAGGATGGTAAGTTGGTGGTTGAAGATATCCCTCCAGTGGTGTGGGGGCTGTGCTTTGGCAAAGTGGGTGGGGTTATATCCTTCCTGTTTGGCCCTGTCCGGTGTCCTCGGGTGGGGCCACAGTGTCTCCTGACCCCTCCTGTCTCTCAGCCTCCAGTATTTATGCTGCAGTAGTTTTATGTGTCGGGGCTGGGGTCAGTTTGTTATATCTGGATACTTCTCTGTCAATTGATATAATGAATCTAAGTGTGCGTTCTCTAATTCTCTCCTTCTCTCTCTCGGGAGGACCTGAGCCCTAGGACCATGCCCCAGGACTACCTGACATGATGACTCCTTGCTGTCCCCAGTCCACCTGGCCGTGCTGCTGCTCCAGTTTCAACTGACCTGAGCCCTAGGACCATGCCCCAGGACTACTTGACATGATGACTCCTTGCTGTCCCCAGTCCACCTGGCCGTGCTGCTGCTCCAGTTTCAACTGTTCTGCCTTATTATTATTCGACCATGCTGGTCATTTATGAACATTTGAACATCTTGGCCATGTTCTGTTATAATCTCTACCCGGCACAGCCAGAAGAGGACTGGCCACCCCACATAGCCTGGTTCCTCTCTAGGTTTCTTCCTAGGTTTTGGCTTTTCTAGGGAGTTTTTCCTAGCCACCGTGCTTCTACACCTGCATTGCTTGCTGTTTGGGGTTTTAGGCTGGGTTTCTGTACAGCACTTTGAGATATCAGCTGATGTACGAAGGGCTATATAAATAAATTTGATTTGATTTTGATTTGATT
>NW_027013478.1:0-15000 GCF_036934945.1 Oncorhynchus masou masou | reverse complement strand
CCTCTACTACTACAACCACCTCTACACACACTACAACCCCTCTACACACACTACAACCCCTCTACACACACTACAACCCCCTCTACACACACTACAACCTCTACACACTACAACCCCTCTACACACTACAACCCCCTCTACACACACTACAACCCTACACACACACTAACCCCTCTACACACACTACAACCACTCTACACACACTACAACCCACTCTACACACACTACAGCCCCTCTACACACACTACAACCCCCTCTACACACACACTACAACCCCTCTACACACACTACAACCCCCTCTACACACACACTACAACCCCTCTACACACTACAACCCCCTCTACACACACACTACAACCCCTCACACACTACAACCCCCTCACACACACACTACAACCCCTCTACACACACTACAACCCCCCTCTACACACTACAACCCTCTACACACACTACAACCCCCTCTACACACACACTACAACCCCTCTACACACGCTACAACCCCCCTCTACACACACACTACAACCCCCCTCTACACACACACTACAACCCCTCTACACACGCTACAACCCCCTCTACACACACACTACAACCCCTCTACACCACGCTACAACCCCTCTACACACACTACAACCCCCTCTACACACACTACAACCCCTCTACACACACACTACAACCCCCTCTACACACACTACAACCACCTCTACACAACCTCTACAACCCCCTCTACACACACACTACAACCACCTCTACACACACACTACAACCCCCTCTACACACACACACTACAACCACCTCTACACACACACTACAACCCCCTCTACACACACACTACAACCACCTCTACACACACACTACAACCCGCTCTACACACACTACAACCCCCTCTACACACACACTACAACCACCTCTACACACACACTACAACCCTCTCTACACACACACTACAACCCCCTCTACACACACACTACAACCACCTCTACACACACACTACAACCACCTCTACACACACACTACAACCCTCTCTACACACACTACAACCACCTCTACACACACACACACAACCCCCTCTACACACACTACAACCCCCTCTCACACACCCCACAACCCCCCCCTCTACACACACTACAACCCCCTCTACACACACACTACAACCCCCTCTACACACACACTACAACCACCTCTACACACACACTACAACCCTCTCTACACACACTACAACCCCCTCTACACACACACTACAACCCCCTCTACACACACACTACAACCCCTCTACACACGCTACAACCCCCTCTACACACACACTACAACCCCCTCTACACACACTACAACCCCCTCTACACACACACTACAACCACCTCTACACACACACACTACAACCACCTCTACACACACACTACAACCCCCTCTACACACACACTACAACCCCTCTACACACACTACAACCCCCCTACACACACACTACCACCCCTCTACACAGAGCTACAACCCCTCTGCACACACTACAACCCCCTCTACACGCACTACAACCCCTCTACACACACTACAACCTCTACACTTCCTACAACCCCCTCTACACACACTACAACCCCCTCTACACACACACTGACCCCCTCTACACACACACTACAACCCCTTCTACACACACACTACAACCCCTCTACACAAACTACAACCCCCTCTACACACACTACAACCCCCTCTACACACACTACAACCCCACTCTACACACACACTACAACCCCCTCTACACACACTACAACCCCCTCTACACACACTACAACCCCTCTACACACACACTACAACCCCCCTCTACACACACACTACAACCCCTCTACACACACTACAACCCCCTCTACACACACTACAACCCCCCTCTACACACACTACAACTCCCTCTACACACGTGTACACACACAGACTCCCACGTCTTATCATCAGGTGAATGATAATCACAAGAGAGTAATCAACGTTTTTAATTGGATAGATTTGTTAACTAGTTTTTCATTAACAGGAAGTGGAAGTGTAAACTCTAACATACTATTACCTAGAAAGGTAATTCCAAACATGTTTTTGTGTTTTTTTTGTGTTAAATGGTGAAGTCAAGAAAGCTTACCAGCAGCCAGTGTCAAAGATAAGATAGTTTCAGATGATGGACAGGGACTCTGCTGTTCTAGGTTCAGGGGGAAGATGGACAGGGACTCTGCTGTTCTAGGTTCAGGGGGAAGATGGACAGGGACTCTGCTGTCCGAGCATCAGGGGGAAGATGGACAGGGACTCTGCTGTCCTAGCATCAGGTGGAAGATGGACAGGGACTCTGCTGTCCTAGTTTCAGGGGGGAAGATGGACAGGGACTCTGCTGTTCTAGCATCAGGGTGAAGATGGACAGGGACTCTGCTGTCCTAGCTTCAGAGGGAAGATGGACAGGGACTCTGCTGTCCTAGCTTCAGAGGGAAGATGGACAGGGACTCTGCTGTCCTAGCTTCGGGGGGAAGATGGACAGGGACTCTGCTGTACTAGCTTCAGAGGGAAGATGGACAGGGACTCTGCTAGTACTGGCTTCAGGAGGGGAAGATGAACAGGGACTCTGCTGTCCTGGCTTCAGGGGAAGACGGACAGGGACTCTGCTGTTCTAGCTTCAGGGGGAGAGACAGGACAGGGACTCTGCTGTTTTAGCTTCAGGGGGAAGCTGCTACACTTCCTGTGTGAGGTACTCTACGGCTGTTGTGAACGCATGAACCTGCAGGAGGCGAGTCACTGCTATGATGATAGCAGAGAGCGGCAGGATGTTGTCCCAGGGTCATGCCAAGGTTCTTTGCACTCTGGGAGGGAGACACCGTGGAGTTGTCAAACCTGATGGAGAGGTCTTGGCAGGCCTTCTCCGGGAGGAAGAGCTGCGCTGTCTTGTCGAGATTGAGCTTGAGGTGGTGGGCTGACGTCAAGCTGAGATGCCAGGCACACAGAGATGTGTTTTAGAAGGGGAGTAATTGAGTGTCATCCATATAGCAGTTATCGGAGGAGATGGGTGTGAGGGATATGATGGAGCCAGGGGGACTTGGTGTGTAGAGAAGAAGGAAGGCTTAGGGAACTGAGCCCTGGGGGACGCCAGTATTGAGACAGATACCCAGTCCCGAGGTGGAGAGGACGATCTGATGTTTCACTGTGTCGAAGAGCAGTGGATAGATAAGAGGATTGAGAACAGGGAGAGAGTCAACGTTGGTAGTGCGGAGAGCCTCCGTTACACAGAAGAGCAGTCTGAGTGACCTGTCTTGAAGCCTGACTGGTTTTGGGTCATGAAGATTGTTCTGAAAGCGATAGTGAAAGAGTTGGTCAGAGACAAACTTTTGAAGTGTTCTGGAAAAGAAAGAAGGACACTGGTCTGAAGTTGTTGATGTTGGAGGAGAGCTGGTTTCTTGAGGGAGGAGAGCGACTCTGGCCATTTCGAAGTCAAAGTCAGGGATGGGCAAGTGGGGAATGGGAGAGGTCTCCAGCAATGGTCTGCAGGAAGAGGATGGAGTCGGCGGCAAGTTGTTGGGCGGACAAACCTCACAGGGTTTGATCTGTGCATGAGGGGAGGAATAGGTGGAGGCGTAGGGTAGTTCTGTGGGACCAATCAGCTGAATGCATGAGGGGTGGATGTCGTCAACATTCTTTTCAAACTGGTTGATGAAGTCGTTAGTGAGGAGGAAAAGAGTTTGCGTTGGAGGACGAAGATTGAAATGTAGTGATAGAAAGTGGCCCTCGCAGCGAAAGGTAGAGAGGAGGGAGTTAAATAATGGGTCCTCCGGAAATGTAGTTTTCCTCCATTTCTGCTCAGCTGCCCGCAACTTCTGTTCTGTATGATCGCAACGAGTCACTCAGGCACGGGGCAGGAGGGGATGGGAGGAAAGGGGACAGTGTGAGTCATAGAATGCGGAAAGGGAGGAGAGTAAGGTCAATGAGGCAGTCGGGAGAAGGATTTAACTAAAGAGGTAATATGATAGAGGAGAGCGCGACAGAGCATTACCATCTGGTAGTGGTTTGGGTTAGAGGAAAGAGACATGGGAAACAAAGACATGGAGGGGGGTTGCAGTGAGATTTATAGGCAAACAGCCTCTAGTAAAGAGATCAAATGTAATGCCTGCCTTGTGAGTGGGAAGGGATTGGGAAATGAAGAGTGAGCAGCTGGATTAGCAGTGTTCTCTGGGATGATCCATGTCTCCGTCAGGGCCAAAACGTCAGTGGACTGAAGGGCAGCCGAGGCTGAGATGAACTCGGCCTTGTTGAGCACAGATCAGCAGTTCCAAACCAGAGGCCAGGATTCCCACGTGTTGTTGAGATGTTGATGCCTAGAGTGCGCAAAGCTGTAATCAAGGCAAAAGGTGGCACCTTTGAAGAATCTCAAATATAAAAGCTGGAGTTGAAGTCAAAGTTTACATACATTAGCCAAATACATTTGAACTCATTTTTTCACAATTCCTGACATGTAATCCTAGTAAATAGTCCCTGTCTTAGGACAGTTAGGATCACCACTTAATTTAAAAAATGTGCCTTTAAAATGTTTAACTTGGGTCAAACGTTTCGGGTAGCCTTCCTTGTGTTCGAACCGGATATGTGTGTGTGTGTGTCTGTGTGTGTGTATGTGTGTCTGTGTCTGTGTCTGTGTGTGTGTGTGTGTGTCTTTGTGTGTGTCTTTGTGTGTGTGTGTGTGTGTGTGTCTGTGTCTGTGTCTGTGTGTCTGTGTCTGTGTCTGTGTGTGTGTGTGTCTGTGTGTGTGTGTGTGTGTGTGTGTGTCTGTGTCTGTGTCTGTGTGTGTGTGTGTGTGTGTGTGTGTGTGTGTGTGTGTGTGTGTGTGTGTGTGTCTGTGTGTGTGTGTGTGTGTCTGTGTGTGTGTGTGTGTGTCTGTGTGTGTGTGTGTGTGTGCAAAAAAAGTATACAGGGGAATAGAAGTGATACAGACAATTACATTGATGGGAGCTACAATCAATCTGCAATATTTAGGCTGAGATACTGAAGCCTCCCCCCCCTCCCTTCCACCCAAAACCAGGAAAAGCCCTGTTGTTCTGCTACAGTGGTGATAACACCCCCCCCCCCCCCCCCGGATATTGACCCTCTCTGCCAGCAGGTGGCGCTAGAACAACAACAACCACTGAAATCATGAGAGGTGTAATAACAAACCTACATTTTATATGTGGCGTTCTGGTGTGTAATTACCGTGTGGGTGTCTCAATGGCACCTGTATAGCATGCTCTTCCTCACAGCTAATTCCCTTTTTTGGCCTCTATGGCTGCGTGCTAAATAGCACCCTAATTCCCTTTTTATACTGCACTACATTTGCCCATTACACTCTATGGGGATTAGGGGGCCATTTGGGATGCATGCGAAGGCCAGAGATATCATATGTTGTGGTGGAGTAAGTCTCCCTACCCAGTTAGAGGGGTGGTGGTGGGGGTGTGGTATAGTTGTGCTGTATGGGGGGGGGGTGTAGTATAGTAGTGCTGTATGGAGGGGGGTGTAGTATAGTAGTGCTGTATGGAGTGGGGGTGTAGTATAGTGTGCTGTGGAGGGGGTGTAGTATAGTAGTGCTGTATGGGGGTGTAGTATAGTAGTGCTGTATGGAGGGGGTGTAGTATAGTAGTGCTGTATGGAGGGGGGGTGTAGTATATAGTAGTGCTGTATGGAGGGTGCTAGTATAGTATGGAGGGGGGGGTGTAGTATAGTAGTGCTGTGGGGAGGGGGTGTAGTATAGTAGTGCTGTATGGAGGGGTGTAGTATAGTAGTGCTGTATGGAGGGGTGTAGTATAGTAGTGCTGTATGGAGGGGGGTGTAGTATAGTAGTGCTGTATGGAGGGGTGTAGTATAGTAGTGCTGTATGGAGGGGGTGTAGTATGGTAGTGCTGTATGGAGGGGGTGTAGTATAGTAGTGCTGTATGGAGGGGGTGTAGTATAGTAGTGCTGTATGGAGGGGGTGTAGTATAGTAGTGCTGTATGGAGGGGGGTGTAGTATAGTAGTGCTGTATGGAGGGGTGTAGTATAGTAGTGCTGTATAGTAGTGCTGTATGGAGGGGGTGTAGTATAGTAGTGCTGTATGGAGGGGGTGTAGTATAGTAGTGCTGTATGGGGGGGTGTAGTATAGTAGTGCTGTATGGAGGGTGTAGTATAGTAGTGCTGTATGGAGGGGGTGTAGTATAGTAGTGCTGTATGGGGGGTGTATTATAGTAGTGCTGTATGGAGGGGTGTAGTATAGTAGTGCTGTATGGAGGGGGTGTATATAGTAGTGCTGTATGGAGGGGGGTGTAGTATAGTAGTGCTGTATGGGGGGTGTAGTATAGTAGTGCTGTATGGGGGGTGTAGTATAGTAGTGCTGCATGGAGGGGGGGTGTAGTATAGTAGTGCTGTAGGGGGGGGAGTGTAGTATAGTAGTGCTGTATGGGGGGTGTAGTATAGTAGTGCTGTATGGAGGGGGGTGTAGTATAGTAGTGCTGTATGGGGGGTGTAGTATAGTAGTGCTGTATGGGTGGGTGTAGTATAGTAGTGCTGCATGGAGGGGGTGTAGTATAGTAGTGCTGTAAGGGGGGTGTAGTATAGTAGTGATGTATGGAGGGGGTGTAGTATAGATGCTGTATGGAGGGGGGTGTAGTATAGTGGTGATGTATGGAGGGTGTAGTATGTAGTGCTGTATGGAGGGTGTAGTATAGTATGCTGTATGGGGTGTAGTATAGTAGTGATGTATGGAGGGGTGTAGTATAGTAGTGCTGTATGGAGGGGTGTAGTATAGTAGTGCTGTATGGAGGGTGTAGTATAGTAGTGATGTATGGAGGGGGTGTAGTGTAGTAGTGATGTATGGAGGGTGTAGTATAGTAGTGCTGTAAGGGGGGGGGGGGTGTAGTATAGTAGTGATGTATGGGGGGTGTAGTATAGTAGTGATGTATGGAGGGGGGTGTAGTATAGTAGTGCTGTATTGGGGGTGTAGTATAGTAGTGATGTATGGAGGGGTATAGTATAGTAGTGATGTATGGAGGGGGGTGTAGTATAGTAGTGCTGTATGGAGGGGGGTGTAGTATAGTAGTGCTGCATGGGGAGTGTAGTATAGTAGTGCTGTATGGAGGGGGGTGTAGTATAGTAGTGCTGTATGGCGGGGGGTGTAGTATAGTAGTGCTGTATGGGGGGGGGTGTAGTATAGTAGTGCTGTATGGAGGGGGGTGTAGTATAGTGTGCTGTATGGAGGGGGGTGTAGTATAGTAGTGCTGTATGGAGGGGGTGTAGTATAGTGTGCTGTATGGAGGGGGTGTAGTATAGTAGTGCTGTATGGGGGGTGTAGTATAGTAGTGCTGTATGGAGGGGGGTGTAGTATAGTAGTGCCGAATGGAGGGGTGTAGTATAGTAGTGCTGTATGGAGGGGGTGTAGTATAGTAGTGCTGTATGGGGGGGGGGGTGTAGTATAGTAGTGCTGTGGGGGGGGGTAGTGCTGGTGTAGTATAGTAGTGATGTATGGGGGTGTAGTATAGTAGTGATGTATGGATGGGGGTGTAGTATGTATTGATGTATGGAGGGTGTAGTATAGTAGTGCTGTATGGGGGTGTAATATAAGTAGTGCTGTATGGGGGGGGGTGTAGTATAGTAGTGATGTATGGAGGGGGTGTAGTATAGTAGTGCTGTATGGAGGGTGTAGTATAGTAGTGCTGTATGGGGGTGTAGTATAGTAGTGATGTATGGAGGGGAGTGTAGTATAGTAGTGCTGTATGGGGGGGGGTGTAGTATAGTAGTGATGTATGGGGGGTGTAGTATAGTAGTGCTGTATGGGGGGGGGGTGTAGTATAGTAGTGCTGCATGGAGGGGTGTAGTATAGTAGTGCTGTATGGGGAGTGTAGTATAGTAGTGCTGTATGGGGGTGTAGTATAGTAGTGCTGTATGGAGGGGTGTAGTATAGTAGTGCTGTATGGAGGGGGTGTAGTATAGTAGTGCTGTATGGGGGGTGTAGTATAGTAGTGCTGTATGGAGGGGGTGTGTAGTATAGTAGTGCTGTATGGAGGGGGGTGTAGTATAGTAGTGCTGTATGGAGGGGGGTGTAGTATAGTAGTGCTGTATGGGGGGTGTAGTATAGTAGTGCTGTATGGGTGGGTGTAGTATAGTAGTGCTGTATGGGGGGGGGGGGTGTAGTATAGTAGTGCTGTATGGAGGGGTGTAGTATATTAGTGATGTATGGGGGTGTAGTATAGTAGTGATGTATGGAGGGGGTGTAGTATAGTAGTGCTGTGGAGGGGGTGTAGTATAGTAGTGCTGTATGGAAGGTTTAGTATAGTAGTGATGTATGGAGGGGGGTGTAGTATATAGTAGTGCTGTATGGAGGGGGGTGTAGTAGTGCTGTAGTGATATAGTAGTGGAGGGGGGTGTAGTATAGTAGTGCTGCATGGAGGGGTGTAGTATAGTAGTGATGTATGGGGGGGTGTAGTATAGTAATTGCTGTATGGAGGGGTGTATTATAGTAGTGCTGTATGGGGGGAGTGTGATGTATGGAGTAGTGATGTATGGAGGGGGGTGTAGTATAGTAGTGATGTATGGAGGGGGTGTAGTATAGTAGTGCTGTATGGGGGGTGTAGTATAGTAGTGATGTATGGAGGGGGTGTAGTATAGTAGTGCTGTATGGAGGGGGTGTGAGTATATAGTAGTGCTGTATAGGGGGGGGGGTGTAGTATAGTAGTGATGTATGGGGGTGTAGTATAGTAGTGATGTATGGAGGGGTGTAGTATAGTAGTGCTGTATGGGGGGTATAGTATATTAGTGCTGTATGGAGGGGGGTATAGTATAGTAGTGATGTATGGAGGGGGGTGTAGTATAGTAGTGCTGTATGTAGAAGTGTAATATAGTAGTGCTGTATGGGGAGTGTAGTATAGTAGTGCTGTATGGAGGGGTGTAGTATTGTAGTGCTGTATGGAGGGGTGTAGTATAGTAGTGCTGTATGGGGGTGTAGTATAGTAGTGCTGTATGGGGGGTGTAGTATAGTGTGCTGTATGGAGGGGTGTAGTATAGTAGTGCTGTATGGAGTGTAGTATAGTAGTGTAGTATAGTAGTGCTGTATGGAGGGGTGATGTAGTATAGTAGTGCTGTATGGGGGGGTGTAGTATAGTAGTGCTGTATGGAGGGGGTGTAGTATAGTAGTGCTGTGGGGTGTAGTATGGTAGTGCTGTATGGAGGGGTGTAGTATAGTAGTGCTGCATGGGGGGTGTAGTATAGTAGTGATGTATGGAGGGGGGTGTAGTATAGTAATTGCTGTATGGGGGGGTGTAGTATAGTAGTGCTGTATGGGGGGGGGGGTAGTGCTGTGGGGAGGGTGTAGTATAGTAGTGATGTATGGAGGGGTGTGAGTATAGTAGTGCTGTATGGAGGGGGTGTAGTATAGTAGTGCTGTATGGGGGTGTAGTATAGTAGTGCTGTATGGAGTGTAGTATAGTGTGCTGTATGGAGGTGTAGTATAGTAGTGCAGTGGAGGGGGTGTAGTATAGTAGTGCTGTATGGAGGGGTGTAGTATAGTGTGCTGTATGGGGGGTGTAGTATAGTAGTGATGTATGGGGGGGGTGTAGTATAGTAGTGCTGTATGGAGGGGGGGGGGTGTAGTATAGGTGCTGTATGGGGGTGTAGTATAGTAGTGCTGTATGGGGGTGTAGTATAGTAGTGCTGTATGGGGGGTGTAGTATAGTAGTGATGGAGGGGGTGTAGTATAGTAGTGCTGCATGGGGAGTGTAGTATAGTAGTGATGTATGGAGGGGGAGTGTAGTATAGTAGTGCTGTATGGAGGGGGGTGTAGTATAGTAGTGCTGTATGGGAGTATAGTAGTGCTGTATGGGGGGTGTAGTATAGTAGTGCTGTATGGAGTATAGTAAGTGCTGTATGGTATAGTAGTGCTGTGTAGTATAGTAGTGCTATGGAGGGGGTGTGGTGTAGTGCTGTATGGAGGGTGTAGTATAGTAGTGCTGTATGGGGGGGGTAGTGTAGTGATGTATGGAGGGGTGTGTAGTATAGTAGTGCTGTATGGAGGGGTGTAGTATAGTACTGCTGTATGGAGGGGGTGTAGTATAGTAGTGCTGTATGGAGGGTGTAGTATAGTAGTGCTGTATGGGGGGGGTGTAGTATAGTAGTGATGTATGGAGGGGGTGTAGTATAGTAGTGCTGTATGGAGGGGGTGTAGTATAGTAGTGCTGTATGGGGGTGTAGTATAGTAGTGCTGTATGGAGGGGGTGTAGTATAGTAGTGCTGCATGGAGGGGGTGTAGTATAGTAGTGATGTATGGGGGTGGTGTAGTATAGTAGTGCTGTGGAGGGGTGTAGTATAGTAGTGCTGTATGGAGGGGGGGTAGTATAGTAGTGATGTATGGGGGGTGTAGTATAGTAGTGCTGTATGGAGGGGGTGTAGTATAGTAGTGATGTATGGAGGGGTGTAGTATAGTAGTGCTGTATGGAGGGGTGTAGTATAGTAGTGCTGTATGGAGGGTGTAGTATTCTTGAGTAGTGATGTATGGAGGGAGGTGTAGTATAGTAGTGATGTATGGGGGGGTGTGGTATAGTAGTGCTGTATGGGGGGTGTAGTATAAGTAGTGCTGTATGGAGGGGGTGTAGTATAGTAGTGCTGGCATGGGGGGGTGTAGTATAGTAGTGATGTATGGGGGGGGTGTATAGTATAGTAGTGATGTATGGGGGGGTGTAGTATAGTAGTGCTGTAATATAGAGGGGGGTGTAGTATAGTAGTGCTGTATGGAGGGGGTGTAGTATAGTAGTGCTGTATGGGGGGGGTGTATTATAGTAGTGCTGTGGGGGGGTGTAGTTTAGTAGTGATGGGGGGTGTATTATAGTAGTGATGTATGGAGGGGGGGTGTGAGTATGGTAGTGCTGTATGGGGGGTGTAGTATAGTAGTGCTGTATAGGGGTATAGTATAGTAGTGATGTATGGAGGGGGTGTAGTATTAGTAGTGATGTATGGAGGGGGGTGTAGTATAGTAGTGCTGTATGGAGGGGGTGTAGTATAGTAGTGCTGTATGGGGAGTGTAGTATAGTAGTGCTGTGATGGATGGGGGTGTAGTATAGTAGTGCTGTATGGCGGGAGTGTAGTATAGTAGTGCTGTATGGAGGGGTGTAGTATAGTAGTGCTGTATGGAGGGTGTAGTATAGTAGTGCTGTATGGAGGGGTGTAGTATAGTAGTGCTGTATGGAGGGGGTGTAGTATAGTAGTGCTGTATGGGGGGTGTAGTATAGTAGTGATGTATGGAGGGGTGTAGTATAGTAGTGCTGTATGGAGGGGGTGTAGTATAGTAGTGCTGTATGGGGGTGTAGTATAGTAGTGCTGTATGGAGGGGTGTAGTATAGTGAGTGCATGGAGGGTGTAAGTATAGTAGTGACTGTATGGGGGTGGTGTAGTATAGTAGTGCTGTATGGAGGGGGTGTAGTATGGTAGTGCTGTATGGGGGGGGGTAGTATAGTAGTGGAGGAGACTGTATGGAGGGGGTGTAGTATAGTAGTGCTGTATGGAGGGGTGTAGTATAGTAGTGCTGTATGGAGGGGTGTAGTATAGTAGTGCTGTATGGAGGGTGTAGTATATTGTGCTGTATGGAGGGGGTGTAGTATAGTAGTGCTGTATGGAGGGGGGTAGTATAGTAGTGCTGTATAGAGGTGTAGTGCTGTACATAGTAGTGCTGTATGGAGGGGTGTAATATAGTAGTGCTGTCTAGTATAAAATTGTAGTATAGTAGTGATGTATGGAGGGTGTAGTATAGTAGTGCTGTATGGAGGGGGGTGTAGTATAGTAGTGCTGTATGGGGGGGTGTAGTATAGTAGTGCTGTATGGAGGGGGGTGTAGTATAGTAGTGCTGCATGGAGGGGGGTGTAGTATAGTAGTGATGTATGGGGGTGGTGTAGTATAGTAGTGCTGTATGGAGGGGGGTGTAGTATAGTAGTGCTGTATGGGGGGGGGTGTAGTATAGTAGTGCTGTATGGAGGGGGTGTAGTATAGTAGTGCCGTATGGAGGGGTGGTGTATAGTATGCTGTAGTGCTGTATGGATGTATGGGGGTGTAGTATATGTAGTGCTGTATGGAGGGTGTGGTATGTAGTAGTGCTGCATGGAGGGGGGTGTGTAGTATAGTAGTGCTGTATGGAGGGGTGTAGTATAGTAGTGCTGTATGGGGGGTGTAGTATAGTAGTGATGTATGGAGGGGTGTAGTATAGTAGTGCTGTATGGGGGTGTAGTATAGTAGTGCTGTATGGAGGGTAGTATAGTGTAGTATGGAGTAGTGCTGTATGGAGGGGGTGTAGTATAGTAGTGCTGTAGTGGGGTGTGTATAGTAGTGCTGTATGGGGGGGGGTGTAGTATAGTAGTGCTGTATGGAGGGGTGTGTATAGTAGTGCTGCATGGGGGGTGTAGTATAGTAGTGCTGTATGGGGGTGTAGTATAGTAGTGCTGTATGGAGGGGTGATGTAGTATAGTAGTGCTGTATGGAGGGTGTAGTATAGTAGTGCTGTATGGAGGGGTGTGTGATGGAGGGGGTGTAGTATTGTAGTGCTGTATGGAGGTGTAGTATAGTAGTGCTGTATGGAGGGGGTGTAGTATAGTAGTGATGCATATGGAGTGGTGTAGTATAGTAGTGATGTATGGAGGGGGTGTGTAGTATAGTAGTGCTGTATGGAGGGGTGTAGTATAGTAGTGCTGTATGGAGGAGGGTGTAGTATAGTAGTGCTGTATGGAGGGGGTGTAGTATAGTAGTGATGCTGGAGGGTGTAGTATAGTAGTGCTGTATGGAGGGGTGTGTAGTATAGTAGTGCTGTATGGTGGGGTGTATTATGGAGGGTAGTGCTGTATGGAGGGGAGTGTAGTATAGTGTGGAGGGTGTATGGAGGGGGTGTAGTATAGTAGTGCTGTATGGGGGGGTGTAGTATAGTAGTGCAGTATGGGGGGGGTGTAGTATAGTAGTGCTGTGGAGGGGGTGTAGTATAGTAGTGCTGTATGGATGGGGGTGTAGTATAGTAGTGCTGTATGGCGGGGGTGTAGTATAGTAGTGCTGTATGGGGGGGTGTAGTATAGTAGTGCTGTATGGAGGGGTGTAGTATAGTAGTGCTGTATGGAGGGTGGTGTAGTATAGTAGTGCTGTATGGAGTATAGTAGTGCCGTATGGAGGGGGTGTAGTATAGTAGTGCTGTATGGAGGGGGTGTATATAGTAGTGCTGTATGGTATGGAGGGGGTGTAGTATAGTAGTGCTGTATGGAGGGGGTGTAGTATAGTAGTGCTGTATGGGGGGTGTAGTATAGTAGTGCTGTATGGGGGGGGGTGTAAGTATAGTAGTGCTGTATGGAGGGTGTAGTATAGTAGTGCTGCATGGGGGGGTGTAGTATAGTAGTGATGTATGGGGTGGTGTAGTATAGTAGTGCTGTATGGGGGGGGGGTGATGTAGTATAGTAGTGCTGTATGGGGGGTAGTATAGTAGTGATGTATGGAGGGTGTAGTATAGTAGTGCTGTATGGAGGGGGTAGTGGTAGTGCTGTATGGAGTAGTGATGTATGGAGGGTGTAGTATAGTAGTGCTGTATGGAGGGGTGTAGTATAGTAGTGCTGTATGGAGGGTGTAGTATAGTAGTGCTGTATGGAGGGGGTGTAGTATAGTAGTGCTGTATGGAGGGGTGTAGTATAGTAGTGATGTATGGAGGGGGTGTAGTATAGTAGTGCTGTATGGAGGGGGTGTAGTATAGTAGTGCTGTATGGAGGGGGTGTGTAGTATAGTAGTGCTGTATGGAGGGGTGTATAGTATAGTAGTGCTGTATGGTATGGCGGGGTGTAGTATAGTAGTGCTGTATGGAGGGGGGGGGTGTAGTATAGTAGTGCTGTATGGAGGGGGTGTGTAGTATAGTAGTGCTGTATGGGGAGGGTGTAGTATAGTAGTGCTGTATGGAGGGGGGTGTAGTATAGTAGTGCTGTATGTAGGGGGGTGAATATAGTAGTGCTGTATGGGGGTGTAGTATGGTAGTGCTGTATGGAGGGGGTGTAGTATTGTAGTGCTGTATGGAGGGGGTGTAGTATTGTAGTGCTGTATGGGGGTGTAGTATAGTAGTGCTGTATGGAGGGGGTGTAGTATGGTAGTGCTGTATGGAGGGGGTGTAGTATAGTAGTGCTGCATGGGGGTGTAGTATAGTAGTGCTGTATGGGGGGTGTAGTATAGTAGTGCTGCATGGAGGGGGGGTGTGTAGTATAGTAGTGCTGTATGGAGGGTGGTGTAGTATAGTAGTGCTGTATGGAGGGGGTGTATTGTAGTGCTGTATGGGGTGTATAGTATGATGTAGTGCTGTATGGAGGGGGTGTAGTATAGTGATGCTGCATGGAGGGGGGTGTAGTATAGTAGTGATGTATGGGGGGTGTAGTATAGTAGTGCTGTATGGAGGGGGTGTAGTATAGTAGTGCTGCATGGAGGGGGGTGTAGTATAGTGGTGCTGTATGGAGGGGGGTGTAGTATAGTAGTGATTTATGGAGGGGTGTAGTATAGTAGTGCTGTATGGAGGGGGGTGTAGTATAGTAGTGCTGTATGGAGGGTGGGGTGTGTATTATAGTAGTGCTGTATGGAGGGTGTAGTATAGTAGTGCTGCATGGAGGGGTGTAGTATAGTAGTGCTGGGGAGGGGTGTGTATAGTATAGTATGTGCAGTATGGGGGGGGTGTAATATAGTAGTGCTGTATGGGGGTGTGTATAGTAGTGCTGTATGGAGGGGGTGTATATTGTAGTGCTGTATGGAGTGTAGTATTGTAGTAGTGCTGTATGGAGGGGGGTGTAGTATAGTAGTGCAGTGTATGGAGGGGGTGTAGTATATGGGGGGTAGTGCTGTATGGGGGTGTAGTATAGTATAGTAGTGCAGTATGTAGGGGTGTAGTATAGTAGTGCTGTATGGAGGGTGTAGTATTGTAGTGCTGTATGGGGGTGTAGTATGGTAGTGCTGTATGGAGGGGTGTAGTATAGTGCTGCATGGAGAGGGGGGTGTAGTATAGTAGTGATGTAT
>NW_027013477.1:0-16082 GCF_036934945.1 Oncorhynchus masou masou | reverse complement strand
CAGCCCAGGACACACAGCATCAGCCCAGGACAAACAGCATCAGCCCAGGACACACAGCATCAGCCCCAGGACACACAGCATCAGCCCAGGACACACAGCATCAGCCCAGGACACACAGCATCAGCCCAGGACACACAGCATCAGCCCAGGACACACAGCATCAGCCCAGGACACACAGCATCAGCCCAGGACACACAGCATCAGCCCAGGACACACAGCATCCAGCCCAGGACACACAGCATCAGCCCCGACACACAGCATCAGCCCAGGACACACAGCATCAGCCCAGGACACACAGCATCAGCCCAGGACACACAGCATCAGCCCAGGACACACAGCATCATGCCGGTCAGCATCATTGAGACACACAGCACCTCCTAGCTCCATGTAACTGACCAGTTTAGTAGCTCATGTCGACTGTAATCTATTTCTCCTGTGATCTATGACTGTTGTAACACAGAGACCATGCTGCTGCCCGCTGTAGTGACAACACAGGACACAACTAGTTGTACGGTACCGTGCTTTAATTGGGTGGGTGCACACCTGTGGCACCTCATCTACTGCTTGAGTATCAAAACATTATAGAATTGTCACTCTAAAATAACCTTTATTTAACTAGGCAAGTCAGTAAAGAACACATTATTTTTTACCCTGACAGCCTACCTGGTACTGTAAAAATCTAATGAGTGTAGGCACATTAAATGATTACCAGCTGCACCTTGTAGATTCCACACTTGAGCATGATAATAAACTATGACTGGAGAGAGAGAGAGAGAGAGAGAGAGAGAGAGAGAGAGAGAGAGAGAGAGAGAGAGAGAGAGAGAGAGAGAGAGAGAGAGAGAGAGAGAGAGAGAGAGAGAGAGAGAGAGAGAGAGAGGAGAATAGACAGAGAGATAGAGAGAGAGGAGAATGGAGAGAGATAGAGAGAGAGAGAGAGAGAGAGAGAGAGAGAGAGAGAGAGAGAGAGAGAGAGAGGAGAGAATTGGTATCTTTCTTTGAACTTTTGTTTTCAGATTGATACACTTTGTGATAAAATGTTTTAAACATTGAGTTAATTTAAGAATAATCCGTTGTTTTACTGTCATCTGGGGGGTTTTAATGCTGAGTCTTGTACGTTTGTCCCCATCTTTCTTAATTGGCCAAGCAAGCACTTTCATCTCACTCAACGTATTGTTGTTTGGATTTGAGGGCATCATTATTATGTTGTGTTCAAGCTTCAACGTGTTCCACTGTTGAACGGTGTCAACATTTCTATGCTGTGGTTTCTTTCTAAGTCGTGGAATTTTCTGTTCCAGTATTTCTAATTATTTATTTATTTATTTATTATTATTATTATTTAATTATTTATTTATCTATTTCGTATGTGAAGAGTAAGACACGATACAAGCTGTCATGTAATGGAGGAAGATGCCAACCCACATCCCAAGCTCACCCAAAACCTTCACTTTCTATTGTTTCTGGTCAAAAATAAACACATAACGGAGTCAATATGAGACACAAATATGTAAAGGCTCATCTCAATATCACGTTCTGTGGATTAATACTTAAGATATGAACATGTGTGACATGGGATGACAATGGAATTATGCATCCAGACAAAATAATAAAGATATTTTCCTATTTGAAGAAGAAAACCTTGCTCCATTTCCTGAAAACATTAAACACTATTTACATAACCTCTGACTCCTCTTGCAAAATGAAACATTCACCTCAAAACAGTTTTACCTGTGTTCAAAATCAAACACTGCTCTCAAATCATAAACAATGTGATCAATACACTCTCAAGCAGTCAGTAAACAATACACCGAAAAATAGAAAACACATTGTTCAAAACATACAATTCTCAGGGAGAAGTACATTTTTAATCCCAAAAATTATTCACATTTTTCCCTCATTGTCCTTTGATGAACGAAAACATGTTCTATCACAGTAGCTCAAAATTGATCAGAAATTACTACTCTGCTTTGCTCTTCGCAATTTTGTTTTTTGTTCTTCCTCCTCCTTGTACCCCTATTTTTACAGTACTGTACCCTGCCTCTCACAAACTTGTCCTTTGTCTCTGTGATACTGTAATTCTTGTTCTTTGTTGATATGAACCTGCAACCAGTCAAAATCTATTGAGCAGTCAGTACTTAATAAATGGAAAGCACAATGTTCAGGGTCATACAATTCATCCATTGTACAGTATACAGCCTACAATGCACTATACTACAGTATACAGCCTACAATGCACTGTACTACAGTATCCATTCTCAGACTTTCTCCTTCCCACCTTCAACAACCTGTTTGCTCTTCAACTAGCTTATATTGGTTGTGGCTGCATCCATTTGAAACAGGTTAAATCCATTTGAGTGGTTGTGTTCCAATCAATGACATATGTTCTCTATTTGTATTTGATTGTTGCCACTTGTGTTCACCAGTATGGATGACATGTGCATTAGAGTGCAGAAGGTTTGAGAATGAGAATGTGTTTGAGTTTTTGCTGAAAAGCTCCAGTGATTCCACCAAATGGTGTTTTATCATGTGAAATGGTTTAAAGGTTTGACAACAGATGGCAGAATTAGCTAAATGAGTCCAGACAACTGAGAACTTAGTTCAGCCAAATGGGTTTTGTGTTTTAGCAACTGAGAAAACTTGCAAATGTGTTGATTCACATCATAAACAGCTACTTGACTCCATACATTATGTGTTGATTCACAACATAAACAGCTACTTGACTCCATACATTATGTGTAGATTCACATCATAAACAGCTACTTGACTCCAAACATTATGTAAGGTGTTGATTCACAACATAAACAGCTACTTGACTCCAAACATTATGAAAGGTGTTGATTCACATCATAAACAGCTACTTGACTCCATACATTATGTGTTGATTCACAACATAAACAGCTACTTGACTCCAAACATTATGAAAGGTGTTGATTCACATCATAAACAGCTACTTGACTCCATACATTATGTGATTCACAACATAAACAGTTACTTGACTCCAAACATTATGTAAGGTCTTGATTCACATCATAAACAGCTACTTGACTCCATACATTATGTATATTTCACATCATAAACAGCTTCTTGACTCCCAAACATTATGTGGAGTGTTGATTCACAGCATAAACAACTACTTGACTCCAAACATTATGGAAAGGTGCTGATTACAACATAAACAGCTACTTGACTCCATACATTATGTGTTGATTCACAACATAAATAGCTACAATGAAAATAGTATTGATCAATCTTCAAGCTTCTTACTGGGCATGTAATCACAAGACAACAAAAAAAATATATATAAAAATAAAAAATAAAAATCCCCTTCCATCCTCTTCCCGTATGAATCTGTCCTGCACTGTTGCACAGGTGAGAGAGCAACCTTATTGGTGCCTCTGTAGTGGCCATTCCCTTAATGCAGGTTATTGGTCAGTGACTGTGTCTGTATGCCAGGGTCTCCAACCTCTTCTCTAGCATGAAAGCTAGCTTAAAAAGCTTTCAAATAGTAGACATTCTTCCCCTCTCCTCCCCGGTCCTGAAGGCTCCATCATGCTTCAGTTCCACTGGCTCTAACCGAATTTGAGTGTATACATACTCCTTAAAGACATTCGCTTGAAAAACAGAAAAAGTGGCAATAGTACTGTTTGTCATTTTGATACGCTGTAGCCTCAAACAGTCCAAATTCATCTCAAGAAATCTGTTTTCAGTTTATTTTCCCGGTTTTAGATTTTTTAAAATTGTTCACTTTCAAAAAAGGTTTTATTATTTATTTATTACATTTAACCAGGCAGGCCAGTTGAGAACAAGTTCTCATTTACAATTGCGACCTGGCCAAGATAAAGCAAAGCAGTGCGACACAAACAACAACATAAGAGTTACACATGGAATAAACAAGCTTACAGTCAATAACACAATAGGGAAAAAGAAAGTCTATATACAGTGTGTGCAAATGGTGCGATGTGGTAAGTCAATACAAAACAACACTTTTTCATAGAGAAACAACGAAATTGGATGCTGTGAGTCCATGTCAATGGTTAAATCACATCAGAAGACATTTTTTTTAGTTCTGGAAGAAAACCAACATGTATTTTTGAGTGTAATTCCCCTTTAATTGCGCGTCTAGCGAGTGAGGAATGTGCCATCTAACGTGCGGGTTGAGCGATGGTTCTGTATAGCCGCGAGAAGTAGGCCATGCAGAACCATAGCCTACCCCGCGCCCAAACTACTGTACTGCTGCTGCTCACTTTCATGGCAAAATTAGCAAATAACAAATACAAATAATATATTTACCTCATGATATATTTCTGCCAGGTAAGCCTACCTTGCATTTAACATTTAATTGAGACGGTTTTGGGAGAAAGTATTTATGCCAATCCCACATCTACTGGAGTGATAGACAAACGTTACATTTGTACACACAGACAGACTGGGGCAATATTACTGGAAATTAGTGGCGAATATTGTGTTAGGTTTGGATTTTTATCCCATAGTGGTTATCCAGGGGAGTTGTCAAAGTTGCGTTGATTAGACAGTAGCTGGGAACTAGAAGCGTCGGATAATTGTACTGAGATTTATGACAGTTTGTGATGGAACACAGGAAACATTGCGTAAGCTTTCTGGAAATGTTTGGCAAGCTACTCATGGGTGGGCTGGGATCGACCGGTTGGAAGTCCCTGCTCTATACAATACAAAGAAAATATATATACAGTGCATTCGGTATTCAGACCCTTGTGTAACGGATGTGTGAAGCAGCCGAAAGTAAGCGGTGTGCGCAAAGAAATAGCGTTTCAATCGGTGACGTCACTTGCTCTGAGACCTTGAAGTAGTAGTCCTCCTTGCTCTGCAAGGGCCGTGGCTTTTGTGGAGTGATGGGTAACGATGGCTTCGAGGGTGACTATTTGTTGATGTGTGCAGAGGTCCTGGTTCACTTACTGTTACACTTACCTTTTTCCACATTTTGTGGAAAAAGTTACAGCCTTATTCTAATATATATATTTTTGTTTTATTCCTATCCATTCATACACAATATCCATAATGACGAAGTGAAAACAGGTTTTTGCAAATGTTTGCAAATTTTATATATAAAAAACAAACAGAAATACCTTATTTAGATAAATATTCAACATTTTGTTGTGTTACAAGTACATTAAAATGGATTTAATTCAATGTTTTGTCAACTATCTACACAAAGTGGAAGAAACATTTGCAAAATATATATATATATATATATATATATATATTGAAAAATAAAACACTACTATATCTTGATTAGATAAGTATTCATCCCTCTGAGTAATACATGTTAAAATCACCTTTGGTTAAACACTTTTACTGCACACAGAGTCTATGCAACCTATTATGTGACTTGCTAAGCACATTTTACTCCAAAATGTATTTAGTCTTGTCATAAAGGGGTTGAATAGCTATTGACTCAAGGCATTTCAGCTCTTCATTTTTTATGAATTTGTAAAAATTCCCACTGACATTATGGGGGTATTGTGTGTAGATCATTGATAACAAAAAAACATCTACATTTCATCCATTTTAAATTCAGGCTGTAACATAACAAAATGTGGAAAAAGTCAAGGGGTGTGAATACTTTCTGAAGGCACTGTAGTCTTGGCCAGTACTTAATTTGTAAATCGGGAGGTCCCGGAACACATAGTGAGCGTAAGAAAAGGGGTTATGAGGCTCTGAGATACCGGAACACATAGTGAAGTAAAAAAGTGCCGAACACAACACAGCAGCACAGAAAAAGAGTAAACAGCCAAGTAGCCTATTGTCTATGGTGGCAAAACGGACAGCACTCCATGGTGCTGATTAATTCAAAAGCATTTTCGACGTCACTGCAATGTGCCAACATACTTGAGTATAGCTGCGGGCAAGTCCTGCTTTCTTATAGCCTATTTTCTAGACATCAATGTAGAGCAACATCTCTAGATTACACTGCAAGAACCGCGCGTAATATGCATACATACATACATACATACACGCACGCACACACACACACACACACACACACACACACACATTACACACACACACACACACACACATTATTACATTATTATTACACACACACATTATTACACACATTACACACACACATACACACATTACACACATTACACACACACACACACACCCATATCATACATGCTCAGCTGTTTGGCTTACAAGGCCCGAATTTTACATACTTTTCAAGACATGGGCAGCAGAATAAACCTAATAATATCTAAATCTAACTTCAAATAAAATTAATAAAATGTAGGCTACAGCAAAACACACATGAGAATATATAGGCCTCCTGCTGCATAATATGACTATATATTCAGATTACAAACTTGTTCTGTACTGTAAGGTGAAACAAAAATGTTTAAAAATCCTACCTAGTTTTCAAAACCTCCCACAATGACCTCCCCATGTCACCCCATTTAACTCATGAGAGTAAATTTCTGCTCAAAGCCATGGGCATGTGGCTGTGACGTTTAGCCTCCTATAAGGCTGTTCTGAAAACCTTTCTGTAGTTTATTTATTTTTTATTTTGACTGTTGACTGACACTATAACCTGGTGTCCTCTCTCGCCACCAAATGCGTCTTGGTTTTTTCTTTCTGAGGGCTCTTTGTTTTTTGTAGTTTTTATTTTTTTACGTCTGATGATGTTAATTTAGTGTACATTCCACCCACTCTTTTGCTCGTTTAATAATAATAATAATAATTAATAGCTCGAGTCGTTTCTAGACACAAGCGCCCACCCATTTTGCATGTTGTACAGCCCAATTTTGAATTCTGCATGACAAGCCAAGAGCACTTCGTCAGTGAATGCACTGCCCCCACCTACCTGGTCCATAGTACCAACATTAAACAAATAATCAAATTCAGCATGAAGACGAGACGTGTTTACGTAGGGACCGATCACGAGCTGAGCACCACTACAAGACCTGTGTCAAGATCAGTTACTTACCACACCGGCCCTCCCCATAACCGCTATGTAGAAATAAAGAGAGCAGTTCTGGAATCAGTATTGCAGGATATGATGATTACGTAGAAGGATCGGGCCAGACTTTAACATGATGGTCTTTCTAGGGGAGAAATACCGAGGAGGCATCTCGATTTAACAATGATCGCTTTTATTAGAATGTCTACATAATTGTGGGGATTTCCTCCTCTTCTTCTGAAGAGGAGAGGCGAGAAGGATCAGAGGACCAATATGCTGGGCGTGTCAGTGTCCATTGTTCTTTAATAAGAAATACTAACATGAACAACTGAATACAAAAACATTAAACGTGGAATGAACAAAACCCAAAACAGTACCGTGGTGAACAACACAGACACGGAAACAAACACCCACAAACAAACAGTGAAACCCAGGCTACCCAAGTGTGATTCTCAATCAGAGACAACTAATGACACCTGCCTCTGATTGAGAACCATACAAAACATACAAATCCCCAAATCATAGAAAAACAAACATAGACTGCCCACCCAACTCCGCCCTGACCATACTAAATAAATACAAAACAAAGGAATCAAAGGTCACAATGTGACAATAATTAATGTCTACATAACAGTGAAATAAATAAATACATCTTGCTCCGAGACGCACCGGAAATGGATGCCGAACAAACAAAGTCAACTGAGAGGTTATGGAAAGGATCCGCTCAAATTAACCACTTTGTCTTGCATTCTTAAATACGTTCTGGTGGACCGCAATGTCAATAAAAACAAAAGTGCGTTATGAAGGGAATTTATTGATATATGGTATAATATTAAGATTCTGCAAATCCCATGAACAGCCCAACTAGGATCAATGAAACACTTACATATATATATATATATTTTTTTGTGTATAATGTATTATTTATAAACAGATGCCAACCACTGGAGTAGCCTATGCTCTGTTGTACTGCCATATACTTGTGGTGGATCTGCCTTGACCACTGGGGACAAAGTGGGTGCATCATTATAGCAGAATGGTATATTGACTTTTAACATCAATGCAACATCCATCTGCTCTAGGCACCGCTTTATTCACTAGATCTTTATTGGCTACATGTTCAGTTTGCTCTAGCTACATTTCTTGTACATTCCACATTGGGGGATTCAGTGAATGACTACATTTTGCTATACTTGTCCAACAAAGATCTGGAAATAACTCATCCCAAACCATCTCAATTTGGTTAAAGTCGAGGGATTGTGGAGGCCAGGTCATCAATACAGCACTCCATCACTCTCCTTGGTAAAATAGTCCTTGCACAGCCTGGAGGGCCCTGAAAGACTGGTTGGTGCTCTGGAACCGGCCCTGGAGGAGATAGCGAGACAGACAGACAGAGAAAAGAGCTGCCAACAGTACCCTCTCGAGACGTTTGCCATACTGACATTGTGACCTCACCTACCGTTCTGACAATCAACTCCCCCAACACGCACGCACGCGCGCACACACACACACACACACACACACACACACACACACACACACACACACACACACACACACACACACACACACACACACACAGAGAGACAGGCACACACACACACACACACACACTGATCCGCCCCGCTGTGTCCTGGCTGTCAACCCTACTCACAGAGCTGACCATGTGATATCAACAGCTGGTCTCTCAGCAACCCCATTGGCATCATGTAGTTATAGCTTCTGGTTATCACATGGATGCTTCGCTGATGTGTTGCATGAGTTGTTGCGGCTTTGTTGTTTATCAACAGAACATTTAGTAGATAATATGTTGGCATGTATCCCAAATGAAACCCTATTCCCTACATAGTGTACTTTCCTAGTCCAAAGTAATTGCACTACATCCTATAGGAGCCCTGGTAAAAAAGTAGTGTCCCACCACATAGACCCTGGGCCAGTAGTCTGTACTACCCTATAGGGACCTAGTCCAAAGTAGTGCTACATCGGGAATAGGGTGCCATTTGGGGTACACCGTTATTTGCCCACTAAATAATTTCAGTGACAGTGGTGCAGGCTAAGTCGCTTGTTTATCGTTTCCGTTCCCCATCGTTTTTTTTGCCTCGTTGGTAATTCCCTTCATGATCTTTCCAGGGAATTATGATCTGTTGTACCCCACTAGCTATTTGGCAGGAGTCAGGTGGATTAATCCTCATTATTCTCTGGGACTGTGTGGTTCCATGGCTGTGGGGTTGAGTAGGGAGGCTTGTGGTGTGTGTTTTGTGTGTGTCTGTCTGTCTGTGTGTGTGAGTGAGTGAGTGAGTGACAGTTGGAGGAGCCATAGAAGAGTTATGTCAAATCCCTGCCATGGGCCTCCTGACTCAGCTCTGTCTCTAAACCCTGCCATGGACCTCCTGGTGCAGCTACCATGGACCTCCTGGTGCCGCTACCATGGACCTCCTGGTGCAGCTACCATGAACCTCCTGGTGCAGCTACCATGGACCTCCTGGTGCAGTTCTCTAGGGAGACTCTGAGTGTCATGCAACACCACTCACAAATAAGATTAGTGTGTACCCACAATGCTATGCTTCTGAAATGCTCAGCTGTAGCTCACACAGCTCTTGGATTTCACCCATAAACAGAGAAAGAGGGAGAGAGAGAAGATGGTGGGCAGAGGGGGAGGGAGAGTGGTAAAGACATGGAGAGAGAGCGGGAGTCCGAGCGGAGAGAAAGTGAGGAAAAGAGGAGCGAGGGGCGAGAGCAATACAAACAATTTCTCAGCTTTTTCTAACTGTCAATGTTAAACGGCTTGTCCATCTACATTGCCATTTCATGTTTGACTTACCCAGCATGTTGGGTGCTCTGTGGGGACTCGGTAGCTCAGTTGGCAGGTCATGGTGCTTGCAATGCCACTCTCGTGGGTTCAATTCCCCGACCACCAATATGTAAAAAGGTTTGGATTATATTATTATATACAATAGAATACATATGTCTCACAAACTGCTTTTACACACGTCTTCCCGCTTAACCGTGAAGGAATCTGAAATGGCACAGACTATTCTCTCGTTGAGGTCCGATATCAAGAAACCACTGTAGAAATAATGTTCAGTTCGGTAGGAGACCATAGGACTTATGTCCTCTCAGTGAACAGGCACCACTTAGACTGAATCCCACTTCCCTATATAGTCCACTACTGCATCCTCATCGGTCATTTGTACCTCCCAGGGATTACCACGGCCCGACGTGTCATAATGCCTGTCCCTTTGAGACGTGTTTCTCCTCAGTTACACAGAGAATTACTGTTAGAGATGTGAGTTTGTGAGGTCATGTTGGTGAGAGACCAGCATTATAAAACACAGAGAATTACTGTTAGAGATGTGAGTTTGTGAGGTCATGTTGGTTAGAGACCAGCATTATAAAACAGAGAATTACTGTTAGAGATGTGAGTTTGTGAGGTCATGTTGGTTAGAGACCAGCATTATAAAACACAGAGAATTACTGTTAGAGATGTGAGTTTGTGAGTCATGTTGGTTAGAGACCAACATTATAAAACACAGAGAATTACTGTTAGATGATGTGAGTTTGTGAGGTCATGTTGGTTAGAGACCAACATTATAAAACACAGATAATTACTGTTAGAGATGTGAGTTTAGAGGTCATGTTGGTTAGAGACCAACATTATAAACACAGAGAATTACTGTTAGAGATGTGAGTTTGTGAGGTCATGTTGGTTAGAGACCAGCATTATAAAACTGAGAGAATTACTGTTAGAGATGTGAGTTTGTGAGGTCATGTTGGTTTAGAGACCAGCATTATAAAAAATGGCAGAGAATTACTGTTAGAGATGTGAGTTTGTGAGGTCATGTTGGTTAGAGACCAACATTATAAAACACAGAGAATTACTGTTAGAGATGTGAGTTTGTGAGGTCATGTTGGTTAGAGACCAGCATTATAAAACACAGAGAATTACTGTTAGAGATGTGAGTTTGTGAGGTCATGTTGGTTAGAGACCAGCATTATAAAACACAGAAATACTGTTAGAGATGTGGTTTGTGAGGTCTTGTTGGTTGAGACCAACATTATAAAAAACACAGAGAATTACTGTTAGAGATGTGAGTTTGTGAGGTCCTGTTGGTTAGAGACCAACATTATAAAACACAGAGAATTAAACGGAAGGAAGAGGATGAGTTGACTCTGTATGTATCATGTTCATGTTGTATTAGTATGTTATTATATTGTACATTATCAGCGCAACAATGAAAAATCAGCGAAAAACAACACAGACATTGAATTCTAACTCAGTTGCCAGAGAGGAAGGAAACCACTCAGGATTTCACCATGAGGCCAATGGTGATTATAAAACAGTTACAGTGTTTAATGGCTGTGATAGGAGAAAACTGAGGATGGATCAACAACATTGTGGTTACCCCACAGAAGTAACATAAATGACAAGTGAAAAGAAGGAAGCCTGTGGAGTGAAAAGAAGGAAGCCTGTGGAGATTAAAAATGTCCCAAAACATGCATCCTGTAATACTTTAAAACAAATGTGGCAAAGAAAACAACTTTTGTCCTGAATACAAAGCATTATGTGTCCTAGAGGTCTTCAGGAAGTACCCGAGACTCCACTCGGTTGCCACGGAACTCGGATCCACTGCTGCCACGGAACCCGAATCTAGGTGAAAATAAGTGAAATTCCGACAGTATCCAGAACTTATATTTGAAGAGTTTAGTTACAAAACTTAAATGCAAAATTTCACATTTACATTTGTTTAAAAAAATATATATTTTATTTTAAATGTACCCCTTTTTCTCCCCAATTTGTGGTATCCAATTGTTTTAGTAGCTACTATCTTGTCTCATCGCTACAACTCCCGTGCGGGCTCGGGAGAGACGAAGGTTGAAAGTCATGCGTCCTCTGATACACAACCCAACCAACTGCTTCTTAACACAGCGCCATCCAACCGGAAGCCAGCCGCACCGGGAGGAAACACTGTGCACCTGGCAACCTTGGTTATGCGCCGCCACTGCGCCCGGCCTGCCACAGGAGCGCTGGTGCGCTATGAGACAAGGATTTCCCTACCGGCCAAAAACCTCCCTAACCCGGACGACGCTGGGCCACCAAAGGCCACCCCACGGACCTCCCGGTCGCGGCCGGTTACGACAGAGCCTGAGCATGAAGTCAGAGTCTCTGGTGGCACAGCTGAGCGCTGCAGTATAGCGCCCTTAACCACTGCACCACCGGGAGGCCCTCACATTTACATTTTAATGAAATAAAAGATCCCAGAAATGTTCCATATGTAGAAAAAAAGCTGAAATTTCTTATTTTGTGTAGAAATTTGTTGACATCCTGTTAGTGAACATTTCTCCTTTGCCAAGATAATCCATCCACCTCACAGGTGTGGCATATCAAGCTGATTAAACAGCGTGATCAATACATTGATGCACCTTGTGCTGGGGACAATAAAAGGCCGCTCTAAAATGTGTAGTTTTGTCACATGACACAATGCCACAATGTCTCGGGTTTTGAGGGAGCGTGCAGTTATGCTGACTGCAGGAATGTCCACCAGAGATGTTGATTTCTCTACCATAAGCCGCCTTAAAAATCGTTTTAGAGAATTTGGCAGTACGTCCAAACCGCCTCACAACATACAGCTGATGAAACTGAGGAGTATTTCTGTCTGTAATAAAGCTCTTTTGTGGGGGAAAAAACATATTCTGATTGGCTGGGCTTGGCTCCCAGTGGGTGGGCCTGGCTCCTTAGTGGGTGGGCCTATTGCCACCTGGCTGTACCCCTGCCCAGTCATGTGAAATCCATAGATTAGGGCCTAATTTATTTATTTCAATTAACTGATTTCCCTTACATGTACTGTAACTCAGTAAAATTGTTGAAATTGTTGCATGTTAATATTTTAGTTCTGTGTGTTTCCTCTTCAAGGAATACCTAGGATAGGATAAGTAATCCCTTCTCACCCCCCCTTAAATGATTTAGATGCACTATTGTAAAGTGGCTGTTCCACTGGATGTCAGAAGGTGAATTCACCAATTTGTAAGTCGCTCTGATAAGAGCGTCTGCTAAATGACTTAAATGTAATGTAAATGTTATGTATATCCAACAACACATAAAATGACTACCACTGCTAATATTTGATGGTGGCTGCGTCATGTTATGGGTATGCCTTGTTATCGCCAAGGACAAGGAAGTTTTTAGGATAAAAATAAACAGAGTAGAACCAAGCACGGGAAAAATAGGAACCTTGGTTCAGTCTGCTTACCATAAAACACTGGGAAAAAATGTACCTTTCAGCAGGACAATAACCTAAAACACAAGGCCAAATATACAATGGAGTTGCTTTCGAATATGACACTGAATGTTCCTAAGTTGCCTAGTTACAGTTTTGACTTAAATCAGCTTGAAAAGCTATGGCAAGACTTAAAAATGGCTGTCGAAAGAATGATCAACAACCAACTGAGAGCTTGAATAATTAAAAATATATATATTGTACAATCCCGGGTGCAAAGCTCATAGAATTTACCCAGAAAGACTCACAGCTTTAATTGCTGCCAAATTATTGACTGAGGTGGATGAATACTTATATAATTAAGATATAGTGTTTTATTTTCCATTAATTAATACAAAATGCTGCTGAATTTTCCTTCCGCTTTGACATTGGTGTATTTTGCGAGATAGTTGTAAAAAATAACAACAGTTAAATCCATTTGAATCCCGCTTTGAAACACAAACAGTTTGGGGGGAAAAGGGAGGAGTGTATACTCTCTGCAGGAACTTTTTATGTAAATCATATGCTGGGTTTATATAAACAAGTCTCTATTATATAAGAGACCAATTAGATCACTTGGTACACATAAGCAAGACACTTACACAATTAGAACATTCTCAACATTCTCAACATCTCTCTGTACTGAATGTCTACTTAACTTCTTGAAACCCCCCCATCCCGGATCCGGGTTTGTGACTAAAGCCTCAGGCTCATTAGCATAATTCAACGTTAACGATTTCTGAAAATCGCAAATAAATGAAAATAATGCGTCAAGTCAAGCTTAGCCTTTTCTAACAACACTGTCATCTCAGATTTTCAAAATATGCTTTTTGAACCATAGAAATTGACTAATTTGTGTAAGAGTACGCAAAGCTAGCATAGCATTTTGAGTAGCATTTAGCACGCAACATTTTCACAAAAACCAGATAACCAAATAAATAAAATCATTTACCTTTGAAGAGCTTGATGTTTTCAATGAGGAGACTCTCAGTTACATACCAAATGCGCAGTTTTTCCTGAAAGCGTCTGTGTGTAGGAGAAATCGCCGCTTTCTACATTGCGTGCTGGCTACCGAAACTAACCGAAAATTCAGTCACCTACAACGCAAAACTTTTTTCCGGATTAACTACATAATATCGACTCGAAACATGGCAAACGTTGTTTGGAATCAATCCTCAAGGTGTTTTTTCACATATCTCTTCATTGATATGCAGTTCAGGAAGCTTGCTTTCCTCTCTGTATCGCATGGAAAATACTGGCAGGTGACTTTTGCGCACCAATTTCGGCGCAGGACACCGGCGGACACCTGGTAAATGTGGTCTCTTATGGTCAATCTTCCAATGATCTGCCCACAAATACGTCACAATGCTGCAGACACCTTGGGGAAACGACAGAAAGGGGTTGACTCACTCCTCTCGTGATTCACAGCCATATAAGGAGACAATGGAAAACAGAGCCTCAAAACCTTGTCATTTCCTGATGCCATCTCATCTTGGTTTTGCCTGAAGCTCACGTTCTAGGGCACGCACAGAGAATATCTTGGTATTTCTGGACACGTAGAGTGTTTTTCGAATGGTATCAATTATATGCATAGTCGAGCATCTTTTGTGACAAAATATCTTATTTAAAATCAACGCTGCCATCCAAAATGAAGAATGCTTCCCCATAGATGTAAGAGGTTAATGGTAACTATGAGCTCAACACCAATAGGTTTTCTCTTTGAAATCAGCTCTACCTCTCTGCTCTACATCCCCCTGGATGGACAGAGCGAGAGAGGAAATAACTGATGACAAAACCCACAAAAACAAAGAATTTCAACTAGGAGGCAAAAAGCATGCGAAAATAGCAATTCCAGAAGGACTGATAGAAAGCTCTGATTGAACATTGCCCTCATATTGTATCTTGTGCCCCTGAGTTTCCTAGCTTCCTAGTAAATAATACTGTTAACTAAGCCTTCAGTCAGTGGGCTGTGCTACTTTTTGACCCTATTCCTTATTTTTTTAAATGCTTTAGAAAAAACAGGGTTTTGACAAGTGTGTGCGCGTGTCTATGTCCGTAATCTAGGACAAATATGAAGTATCAGCACCACCCGTTAGGAAAAAGGATTTTGTACTGCTTTGAGTCATTTGTGGTTATTTGATGTTGTGCAGGTGATTCTTGGGACTGAGCGTTGTAGTTACATTATATTGTTGTTGTAGGGGACAATAACATAATAATTACAGAGAATTAAATCGTTTTTGTAGTTAGAATCAGATAAGATTTGCATTCCTGCATCATTATTTTGTGGTAATTTAATTTGATCTTGAAATTAAGATAATTGATTACTCATTTTATACGTACAGTAGATAAAGTATTCTCTACATTTTATATGTAGAGTAGATAAAGTATTCTCCACATTTTATACGTACAGTAGATTAAGTATTCTCCACATAGCTCATTCCATATGGTTCACTACTGCTGAGCATCGGAACTGATGATGGACATGAGTCGAGAAGCAGGTGCAGTTAAAACATTTAATGAAAACAACAAACATGAAACAAGTGAGCGTAACAGAAACGAAGGTAACATGAACACAGGTGCAATACCAACTGAGGAATGAACAAACGGAAAGGACCAAAAAGGGGAGGTAATGAGGACCAGGTGTGAATGATAACGTATGAGTGCCAGGTGTGTGTAATGATGAGAGCCAGGTGTGTGTAATGATGAGAGCCAGGTGTGCGTAATGATGAGAGCCAGGTGGGTGTAATGATGAGTGCCAGGTGGGTGTAATGATGAGTGCCAGGTGTGCGTAATGATGATTCCCAGGACAGGTGTGGGTAACGATGATTCCCAGGACAGGTGTCGTAATGATGAGAGCCAGGTGTGTGTAATGATGAGAGCCAGGTGTGTGTACT
>NW_027013476.1:0-16089 GCF_036934945.1 Oncorhynchus masou masou | reverse complement strand
AATAACTGATAAATACAAACAACAAAACGGAACGTGAAACCTATTACAGCCTATCTGGTGAACACTACACAGAGACAGGAACAATCACCCACGAAATACAAAGTGAAAACCAGGCTACCTAAATACGGTTCCCAATCAGAGACAACGAGAATCACCTGACTCTGATTGAGAACCGCCTCAGGCAGCCAAACCTATACAACACCCCTACTCAGCCGCAATCCCAAATACTACAAACCCCAATACGAAAATACAATACATAAACCCATGTCACACCCTGGCCTAACCAAATATATAACGAAAACACAAAATACAATGACCAAGGCGTGACATTCTTGAATTTGTTCTGGATTTGGGGACTGTGAAAAGATCCCTGGTGGCATGTCTGGTGGCATAAGTGTGTGTAAATTGACTATGCAAACCATTTGGGATTTTCAACACATTAATGTTGATGCAGTTAGTCTCTTCTCAACTCTTAGGTAAGAGAGACTGGCATGTATTTATTTATTTATTTATAGTATTTATATCAGCCCTCTGATTACAATTAAGTGCAAAACCGCTCTGTTCTGGGCCAGCTGCAGCTCAACTTGGTCAATCTTTCCCTGCAGCCCTCGACCACACTACTGGACAATAATCAAGATCAGACAAAACTAGAGCCTGCAGAACATGCTTTTTGGAGTATGGTGTCAAAAAAGCAGAGCATCTCTTTATTACGGACAGAACTCTCCCCATCTTTACAACCATTGAATTTATATGTTTTGACCATGACAGTTTACAATCTAACACCAAGTAGTTTAGTCTCCTCAACTTGTTCAACAGCCACATCATTCATTTCCAGATTCAGTTGAGGTCTAGCACTTCAAGAAGGATTTGTACAATGCTCTTAGTTCAAGACCAGTTTTTTACTGGCCACAAATTCCAAAACATACTGCAACACTTTGTTAAGGGTTTCAGTGACTTCATTAGCTGTGGTTGCTAATGCGTATATATGGTTGAATTTGTCTTTCTGCCCATAATTTCATTTTTTTATTTCACCTTTATTTAAACAGGTAGGCTAGTTGAGAACAAGTTCTCATTTACAACTGCGACCTTGCCAAGATAAAGTAAAGCAGTGTGACACAGACAACAACACAGAGTCCTCTGGCGCCAACAGAGATGGCCGCCTCGCTTCGCGTTCCTAGGAAACTATGTAGTTTTTTGTTTTTTATATCTTATTTCTTACATTGGTACCCCAGATCATCTTAGGTTTCATTACATACAGTCGAGAAGAAATACTCAATATAAGAGCAGTGTCAACTCACCATCAGTACGACCAAGAATATGACTTTCGCGAAGCGGATCCTGTGTTCTGCCTTTCACCCAGGACAACGGAATGGATCCCAGCCGGCGACCCAAAAAAATGACTTCGTAAAAGAGGGAAACGAAGCGGTCTTCTGGTCAGACTCCGGAGATGGGCACATCGTGCACCACTCCCTAGCATACATCTCGCCAATGTCCAGTCTCTTGACAACAAGGTTGATGAAATCCGAGCAAGGGAAGCATTCCAGAGGGACATCAGAGACTGTAACGTTCTTTGCTTCACAGAAACATGGCTCACTGGAGAGACGCTATCGGAGTCGGTGCAGCCAGCTGGTTTCTCCACGCATCGCGCCGACAGAAACAAACATCTTTCTTCGTAAGAAGAGGGGCGGGGGCGTATGCTTCATGGTTAACGAGATGTGGTGTGTTCACAACAACATACAGGAACTCAAGTCCTTCTGTTCACCTGATTTAGAATTCCTCACAATCAAATGTCGACCGCATTATCTACCAAGGGAATTCTCTTCGATTATAATCACAGCCGTATATATTCCCCCCCAAGCAGACACATCGATGGGTCTGAACGAACTTTATTTGACTCTTTGCAAACTGGAATCCATATATCCTGAGGCTGCATTAATTGTAGCTGGGGATTTTAACAAGGCTAATCTGAAAACAAGACTCCCTAAATTGTATCAGCATATCGATTGCGCAACCAGGGCTGGCAAAACCTTGGATCATTGCTATTCTAACTTCCGCGACGCATATAAGGCCCTCCCCCGCTCTCCTTTCGGAAAAGCTGACCACGACTCCATTTTGTTGCTCCCTGCGTACAGACAGAAAGTAAAACAAGAAGCTCCCGCGCTGAGGTCTGTTCAACGCTGGTCCGACCAATCTCATTCCACACTCCAAGACTGCTTCCATCACGTGGACTGGGATATGTTTCGTATTGCGTCAAACATCAACATTGACGAATACGCTGATTCGGTGAGCGAGTTCATTAGAACGTGCGTTGAAGATGTCATTCCCATAGCAATGATTAAAACATTCCCAAACCAGAAACCGTGGATTGATGGCAGCATTCGCGTGAAACTGAAAGCGCGAACCACTGCTTTTAATCAGGGCAAGGTGCCCGGAAACATGACCGACTACAAACAGTGTAGCTATTCCCTCCGCAAGGCAATCAAACAAGCTAAGCGTCAGTATAGAGACAAAGTAGAATCGCAATTCAATGGCTCAGACACAAGAGGTATGTGGCAGGGTCTACAGTCAATCACGGATTACAAAAAGAAAACCAGCCCCGTCATGGACCAGGATGTTTTGCTCCCAGGCAGACTAAATAACTTTTTTGCCCGCTTTGAGGACAATACAGTGCCACTGACACGGCCCGCTACCAAAACATGCGGACTCTCCTTCACTGCAGCCGACGTGAGTAAAACATTTAAACGTGTTAACCCTCGCAAGGCTGCAGGCCCAGACGGCATCCCCAGCCGCACCCTCAGAGCATGCGCAGACCAGCTGGCTGGTGTGTTTACGGACATATTCAATCAATCCCTATCCCAGTCTGCTGTTCCCACATACTTCAAGAGCGGTGATCCGGTGCCAAGTTCCAGAGCTTACGGCAAGGATCCGGTGGAGTAGTAGGTTCTTGCCGTGCTTGTGTGGAGTACGGGTGAACAACCGAGTAGGCCGGAAGGTGGGCCTCAGGGTTAGCTTCGGTACTGGGTAACTCGGTGGGTGCTAGCTAGCTATGAAGATCAGGAGTAATGGTCCAGGGATTACGTCAGGAATCTGGCGTTGTAGTGGAGAGACAGTCCGATACTGGTAGGCTGGCGAGTATTATCAAGGCTAAAAAGAAAGATTTTAAAAAAGGGTTGGTATCTGTGCAGAAGGTAAAGGTGGCTAACAATGACTAAATAGCTTTTAGCTAATTAGCTGGTTAGATGCTGATGGCTAGGTGGTTCTGGCTATAAGGTCTAAAAAAAAATACAATACATTCTTTATATCATTGATCTTGGTTTCATAAAGTTTCTTCTTCTTTTTGTTGAGTTTAGTCACATAATTTCTAAATTTGCAATAAGTAAGCCACCCAGATGTGCAGCCAGACTTATTAGCAACTCCTTTTGCCCAATCTTTTTCAACCATACAGTTTTTCAATTCCTCATCAATACATGGAGCGTTAACAGTTCATTAACAGGTGCATGTTTATCAATAATTGTAAGAAGCAATTTCATAAATTCATCAAGTGCAGCGTCTGGATGCTCCTCATTAATCACATCCGACCAATAAATATTTTTACATCATCCACATAAGAGTCACAGCAACATCTTTTGTATGATCACTATTTTAGGCCCACCTGTTGGAACTTTGGCTTTCCTGAATATAGCGACTATAATGGGATCACTGCATCCAATGGATACGATATAGCTTTAGAACAAAGTTCTACAGTATTAGCAAAAATGCGATCGATACACTTAGATGATCTTGTTACTGTAGTGTTTGTAAACACCCTGGTAGGTTGATTAATAACCGAACCCGATTACAGGCACTGGTTACAGTAAGAAGCTTCCTCTTGAGCAGACAGCTTGATGAAAACCAGTCAACATTCAGGTCCCCAAAAAGTAGACCTCTCTGTTTACATCACATACACTGTCAAGCATTTCCCACATATTATTTATATACTGACTGTTAGCACTTGGTGGCCTATAGCAACACCCCAAAAGAAAAGGCTTTAGATGTGCCAAGTAAACCTGCAACCACAATACTTCAATAACATTTGACATAAGAGCGTCTCAAATCAAATCAAATCAAATTGTATTTGTCACATACACATGGTTAGCAGATGTTAATGCGAGTGTAGCGAAATGCTTGTGCTTCTAGTTCCGACAATGCAGTAATAACCAACAAGTAATCTAACTAACAATTCCTAAACTACTGACTTATACACAGTGTAAGGGGATAAAGAATATGTACATAAGGATATATGAATGAGTGATGGTACAGAGCAGCATAGGCAAGATACAGTAGATGGTATCGAGTACAGTATATACATATGAGATGAGTATGTAAACAAAGTGGCATAGTTAAAGTGGCTAGTGATACATGTATTACATAAGGATGCTGTCAATGATATAGAGTACAGTATATACGTATGCATATGAGAAGAATAATGTAGGGTAAGTAACATTATATAAGGTAGCATTGTTTAAAGTGGCTAGTGATATATTTACATCATTTCCCATCAATTCCCATTATTAAAGTGGCTGGAGTTGAGTCAGTGTCAATGTGTTGGCAGCAGCCACTCAATGTTAGTGGTGGCTGTTTAACAGTCTGATGGCCTTGAGATAGAAGCTGTTTTTCAGTCTCTCGGTCCCAGCTTTGATGCACCTGTACTGACCTCGCCTTCTGGATGATAGCGGGGTGAACAGGCAGTGGCTCGGGTGGTTGATGTCCTTGATGATCTTTATGGCCTTCCTGTAACATCGGGTGGTGTAGGTGTCATGGAGGGCAGGTCGTTTGCCCCCGGTGATGCGTTGTGAAGACTTCACTACCCTCTGGAGAGCCTTACGGTTGAGGGCGGAGCAGTTGCCGTACCAGGCGGTGATACAGCCCGCCAGGATGCTCTCGATTGTGCATCTGTAGAAGTTTGTGAGTGCTTTTGGTGACAAGCTGAATTTCTTCAGCCTCCTGAGGTTGAAGAGGCGCTGCTGCGCCTTCTTCACGATGCTGTCTGTGTGAGTGGACCAATTCAGTTTGTCTGTGATGTGTATGCCGAGGAACTTAAAACTTGCTACTCTCTCCACTACTGTTCCATCGATGTGGATAGGGGGTGTTCCCTCTGCTGTTTCCTGAAGTCCACAATCATCTCCTTAGTTTTGTTGACGTTGAGTGTGAGGTTATTTTCCTGACACCACACTCCGAGGGCCCTCACCTCCTCCCTGTAGGCCGTCTCGTCGTTGTTGGTAATCAAGCCTACCACTGTTGTGTCGTCCGCAAACTTGATGATTGAGTTGGAGGCGTGCGTGACCACGCAGTCGTGGGTGAACAGGGAGTACAGGAGAGGGCTCAGAACGCACCCTTGTGGGGCCCCAGTGTTGAGGATCAGCGGGGAGGAGATGTTGTTACCTACCCTCACCACCTGGGGGCGGCCCGTCAGGAAGTCAGTACCCAGTTGCACAGGGCGGGGTCGAGACCCAGGGTCTCGAGCTTGATGACGAGCTTGGAGGGTACTATGGTGTTGAATGCCGAGCTGTAGTAGATGAACAGCATTCTCACATAGGTATTCCTCTTGTCCAGATGGGTTAGGGCAGTGTGCAGTGTGGTTGAGATTGCATCGTCTGTGGACCTATTTAGGCGGTAAGCAAATTGGAGTGGGTCTAGGGTGTCAGGTAGGGTGGAGGTGATATGGTCCTTGACTAGTCTCTCAAAGCACTTCATGATGACGGAAGTGAGTGCTACGGGGCGGTAGTCGTTTAGCTCAGTTACCTTAGCTTTCTTGGGAACAGAAACAATGGTGGCCCTCTTGAAGCATGTGGGAACAGCAGACTGGTATAGGGATTGATTGAATATGTCCGTAAACACACCAGCCAGTTGGTCTGCGCATGCTCTGAGGGCGCGGCTGGGGATGCCGTCTGGGCCTGCAGCCTTGCGAGGGTTAACACGTTTAAATGTTTTACTCACCTCGGCTGCAGTGAAGGAGAGACCACATGTTTCCGTTGCAGGCTGTGTCAGTGGCACTGTATTGTCCTCAAAGCAGGCAAAAAAGTTATTTAGTCTGCCTGGGAGCAAGACATCCTGGTCCGTGACTGGGCTGGATTTCTTCCTGTAGTCCGTGATTGACTGTAGACCCTGCCACATGCCTCTTGTGTCTGAGCCGTTGAATTGAGATTCTACTTTGTCTCTGTACTGACGCTTAGCTTGTTTGATAGCCTTACGGAGGGAATAGCTGCACTGTTTGTATTCAGTCATGTTACCAGACACCTTGCCCTGATTGAAAGCAGTGGTTCGCGCTTTCAGTTTAACGCGAATGCTGCCATCAATCCACGGTTTCTGGTTAGGGAATGTTTTAATCGTTGCTATGGGAACGACATATTCAACGCACGTTCTAATGAACTCGCACACCGAATCAGTGTATTCGTCAATGTTGTTATCTGACGCAATACGAAACATGTCCCAGTCCACGTGATGGAAGCAGTCTTGGAGTGTGGAGTCAGCTTGGTCGGACCAGCGTGGGAGCTTCTTTTTTAAATTTTTGTCTGTAGGCAGGTATCAGCAAAATGGAGTCGTGGTCAGCTTTTCCGAAAGGGGGGTGGGGCAGGGCCTTATATGCGTCGTGGAAGATAGAGTAACAGTGATCCAAGGTTTTTCCACCCCTGGTTGCGCAATCGATATGCTGATAAAATTTAGGGAGTCTTGTTTTCAGATTAGCCTTGTTAAAATCCCCAGCAACAATGAATGCAGCCTCCGGATAAATGGTTTCCAGTTTGCAAAGAGTTAAATAAAGTTCGTTCAGAGCCATCGATGTGTCTGCTTGGGGGGGGATATATACGGCTGTGATTATAATTGAAGAGAATTCTCTTGGTAGATAATGCGGTCTACATTTGATTGTGAGGAATTCTAAATCAGGTGAACAGAAGGATTTGAGTTCCTGTATGTTTCTTTCATCGCACCATGCCTCGTTAGCCATAAGGCATACACCCCCACCCCTCTTCTTACCAGAAAGGTGTTTGTTTCTGTCGGCGCGATGCATGGAGAAACCAGTTGGCTGCACCGCTTCGGATAGCGTCTCTCCAGTGAGCCATGTTTCCGTGAAGCACAGAACGTTACAGTCTCTGATGTCCCTCTGGAATGCTACCCTTGCTCGGATTTCATCAACCTTGTTGTCAAGAGACTGGACATTGGCAAGAAGAATGCTAGGAAGTGTGGCACGATGTGCCCGTCTCCGTAGTCTGACCAGAAGACCACCTCGTTTCCCTCTTTTTCGGAGTCGTTTTTTTGGGTCGCTGCATGCGATCCATTCCTGTGTCCTGTTTGTAAGGCAGAACACAGGATCCGCGTCGCGAAAAACATATTCTTGGTCGTACTGATGGTGAGTTGACGCTGATCTTATATACAGTAGTTCTTCTCGACTGTATGTAATAAAACCTAAGATGACCTGGAGTACTAATGTAAGAAATAACACGTAAAAAAAACAAAAAACTGCATAGTTTCCTAGGAACGCGAAGCGAGGCGGCCATCTCTGTCGGCGCCGGAAGTACATTCTCTAAGTATTACAGGGATATGGCTCTGAATATATACAGCAACACCTCCCCCATTAGCATTTCTGTCTCTTCTATAAATGTTATATCCTTGTATTGCTACTGATGTATCTTCAAATGAATTATCTAAGTGAGTCTCAGAAATGGCTAAAATATGAATGCTATCTCATGTTAGCAAGTTATTGATTTCATGAACCTTATTTCTAAGGCTACATATATTAATATGGGCTATGTTCAGCCCTTTCCTGGGTAGCTTATTAGAGATAGGCATAATACTGAAAAGAGCAGACAAAGCAAGAGAAAAAAATATACATTCAGCAGTCCATTAATCAATTGGCGTGTGTGTGTGTGTATCAAATCAAATCAAATGTATTTATATAGCCCTTCGTACATCAGCTGATATCTCATAGTGCTGTACAGAAACCCAGCCTAAAACCCCCAAACAGCAAGCAATGCAGGTGTTGAAGCACGTTGGCTAGGAAAAACTCCCTAGAAAGGCCAAAACCTAGGAAGAAACCTAGAGAGGAACCAGGCTATGAGGGGTGGCCAGTCCTCTTCTGGCTGTGCCGGGTGGAGATTCTAACAGAACATGGCCAAGATGTTCAAATGTTCATAAATGACCAGCATGGTCAAATAATAGGTCTGGGACAGGTAGCACGTCCGGTGAACAGGTCAGGATTCCATAGCCGCAGGCAGAACAGTTGAAACTGGAGCAGCAGCACGGCCAGGTGGACTGGGAGTCATCATGCAAGGTAGTCCTGAGGCATGGTCCTAGGGCTCAGGTCCTCCGAGAGAGAGAAAGAAAGAGAGAATTAGAGAGAGCATACTTAAATTCACACAGGACACCGGATAAGACAGGAGAAGTACTCCAGATATAACAAACTGACAAATACTGGAGGCTGAGACAGGAGGGTTCAGGAGACACTGTGGCCCCATCCGATGATACCCCCGGACAGGGCCAAACAGGAAGGATATAATCCCACCCACTTTTCCAAAGCACAGCTCCCACACCACTAGAGGGATATCTTCAACCACCAACTTACCTTCCTGAGACAAGGCCGAGTATAGCCCACAAAGATCTCCGCAACGGCACAACCCAAGGGGGGGGGGACAACCCAGACAGGAAGATCACATCAGTGACTCAACCCACTCAAGTGACGCACCCCTCCTAGGGACGGCATGAAAGAGCACCAGGCAGAGAATCCCAGTGGAAAGAGGGGACCGGCCAGGCAGAGACAGTAAGGGCGGTTCGTTGCTCCAGAGCCTTTCCGGTCACCTTCACACTCCTGGGCCAGACTACACTCAATCATATGACCCACTGAAGAGATGAGTCTTCAGCAAAGACTTAAAGGTTGAGACAGAGTTTGCGTCTCTTACAGGCAGACCATTCCATAACAATGGAGCTCTATAGGAGAAAGCCCTGCCTCCAGCTGTTTGCTTAGAAATTCTAGGGACAATTAGGAGGCCTGCGTCTTGTGACCGTAGCGTACGTGTAGGTATGTACGGCAGGACCAAATCAGAGAGATAGTCCATGTAATGCTTTGTAGGTTAGCAGTAAAACCTTGAAATAAGCCCTTGCCTTGACAGGAAGCCAGTGTAGGGAGGCTAGCACTGGAGTAATATGATAAAATGTTTTGGTTCAGGATTCAGGATTCTTGCAGCCGTATTTAGCACTAACTGAAGTTTAGTGCTTTATCCGGGTAGCCGGAAGGTAGAGCATTGCAGTGGTCTAACCTAGAAGTAACAAAAGCAAGGATACATTTTTCTGCATAATTTTTGGACAGAAAGTTTCTGATTTTTGCAATGTTATGTAGATGGAAAAAAGCTGTCCTTGAAACAGTCTTGATATGTTCGTCAAAAGAGTGATAAAGGTCCAGAGTAACGCCGAGGTCCTTCACAGTTTTATTTGAGACGACTGTACAACCATTAAGATTAATTGTCAGATTCAACAGAAGATCGCTTTGTTTCTTGGGACCTAGAACAATCATCTCTGTTTTGTCCGAGTTTAAAAATAGAAAGTTTGCAGCCATCCACTTCCTTATGTCTGAAACACATGATTCCAACGAGGGCAATTTTGGGGCTTCACCATGTTTCACTGAAATGTACAGCTGTGTGTTTATTTTGTAAAACAAATTTCACCTTTATTTAACCTGTTAGGCTAGTTGAGAACAAGTTCTCATTTACAACTGCGACTTGGCCAAGATAAAGCATAGCAGTGTGAACAGACAACAACACAGAGTTACACATGGAGTAAACAATAAACAAGTCAATAGCACAGTAGAAAAAAGAAAAAAAAGAGTCTATATACATTGTGTGCAAAAGGCATGAGGAGGAAGGCGAATAATTACAATTTAGCAGATTAACACTGGAGTGAAATGATCAGATGGTCATATGCAGGTAGAGATACTGGTGTGCAAAAGAGCAGAAAAGTAAATAAATAGAAACAGTATGGGGATGAGGTAGGTAAATTGGGTGGGCTATTTACAGATAGACTATGTACAGCTGCAGCGATCGGTTAGCTGCTCAGATAGCAGATGTTTAAAGTTGGTCAGGGAGAAAAAAAGTCTCCAACTTCAACAATTTTTGCAATTCGTTCCAGTCAGAGGCAGCAGAGAACTGGAATGAAAGGCATCCAAATGAGGTGTTGGCTTTAGGGATGATCAGTGAGGTACACCTGCTGGAGCGCGTGTCATCCACATAGCAGTGAAAGTTAACATTATGTTTCCAAATGACATCCCCAAGAGGTAAAATATATAGTGAAAACAATAGTGGTCCTAAAACGGAACCTTGAGGAACACCGAAATTTACAGTTGATTTGTCAGAGGACAAACCTTTCACAGAGACAAAGTGATATCTTTCCGACAGATAAGATCTAAACCAGTCCAGAACTTGTCCGTGGAGACCAATTTGGGTTTCCAATCTTTCCAAAAGAATGTGGTGATCGATGGTATCAAAAGCAGGCTTTATTACTGCCACTTTTAGTGAGTTTGGTACACATCCAGTGGATAGAGAGCCGTTTATTATGTTCAACATAGGAGGGCCAAGCACAGGAAGCAGCTCTTTCAGTAGTTTAGTGTGTGTGTGTGTGTGTGTGTGTGTGTGTGTGTGTGTGTGTGTGTGTGTGTGTGTGTGCGCGCGCGCTGCGGGGTTGAGGATACGAACCATATGCTTGGCTCTCTCATCCCTTCCAGCCTTCTGGGAGAGAGGTTGGACAATTAGCCTGTCATAGCAGATGTACGCAATGTCCCCATGCGCTCTGGCAGCTTTCATTGCTGGGATCAGTTCTTTCCTCTTCTGGCGCACAGCTTCGGGATAGTCCTCGTTGAGGAAGATATATATTGGCTCTTTCCAGAACAGCTACCTTGTCCTTGAACCTCAGGAACTTGACCACTATCAGCCTGGGCCTATCACCTGGGCCGGGGTCCTGTGGGCACGCTCCACCTGAAACTTCCTGGAGCACTGTATCCTGCCAAGGCTGACTGGACCTCCATCAGAGAATGCACCGTGGAGAAGGATGAGAACTTGGAAGTGTATTGAAGGAGACTGGAAACCTGTTTTTTATACTGGGGCTGCCATGTCTGTCTTTAACTGCAAGGCTATACCAAACCTCTCATGTCTAGTGAAACAGTCAAAACTCTAGGGGCTTCAGGCCTCCCATTCAGAGACATGTAACTATGCCCCTGCCTGTCTCCTTTTCTGAGGAGAAGTGTCAACATTGATTTCTCTACTCTGACCACTGTCCTGTCAATCTGATGGGTAGGGACCTCCTGTGTACACTAGGCATCAACATAACATGTGGCCTAACCGGTTTACCCATTAATCTTGAGGAGGAGGAGGAGGAAGAAGATGGGGAGCAATGATGTTAATGTCAGAGTTTTGTGACTGGTATTACGCATGGGACGATGATAATTAGGTGCCTAATATTCTCAATGATTAAAACACATTGGGGCCACAAGGGCAGTTTCATGTCTTAAGCAGGCTTCCATTGTCCCTCACATTTTTCACCATTGACAAGAGATCTCAAACAATGGCTGTGTTCTACATTACAGGATGAGTCAGTGAAGTGTGAGGGTTTATACTGTAGCAGGGATTTCTGTGCCTTACGGGTTAATCTAACCTCTGCACAGAAAGAGCTCTACATGTTTGAGGATAGCATACCACATGTGTCCCTGGCAAAGTCAGATAGAGTGGAATGGGTGGATACTGGTATATGGATGAAATGCTTGGTTGATGCTACAGGCTGAGAGATGCGGCCTGATGGGTCAACTTATTCACCTAGCACATTGACAAGTTCTTACCCACTCAGTTGGGAAATGCCAACTGAGAGGGGTTTTCATGGTGTTGATCAGGTCTCTTTTTCTACCAATATCATGTTGTTGAGTGAAGACTCACCCCTCCTGAGAGGGATCCCTGAATGCCTATGGGCAAGGGACAAGTATGATTTTGGGAGAATGAAGGGAGCTGATCCAATGGTAGTCACTCCTAAAGATACTAGGCGCCCATCTAGAGCACAGTATCACTCAGTTGGGAGGCAATAGCAGGTATTACTCCTGTTCTTGCATTCCTGTTCACTACTGGTGCTTTAATTCCTTGTCCAGAATAAACCTGTAACACCCCTATCTTGCCTGTTAGAAAACCTTCAGATGATTGGAGATTTGTTCAGGAATTAATCTTAGGGATAGGCGTCCCGTTAGCGGGACAACTTCCAGTGAAACTGGAGGGCGTGCAATTCAAATAAATAATCATAAAAATGATCTTGCGCCACATAAAAATATTTTTCCACCGGCATAGGTTTCATAAATTCACAAATAGCTATTAAATATTCACTTACTTTTTGACAATCGTCCTCTGATGTGTCATCCAAACGGTCACAGCTATAACATAGTGTCGTTTTGTTAGATAAAAACTTTATTTTTATCTCAAAAAGTATGTTTAGTTAGTGCCATCGATTTAAGTTATCAACTCGTTCAACATGCAGAGAAAGGAATCCAAAAATCTACCCCTAAACTTTGTTTCAGCAAGTCAAAATACGTTTCTATTTACTCCTCAGATACCCTAAAATGTAATCAAAGTATAATATTTCTTGCAGAAATAAGTATGTTCAATAGGAAATAGGTGCGTCTTGTCTTCATGGCACGCCCAAACACGAATTTCCAAGACTGTGTCCCTGTACTAAAACTGGTATTTCTTATTCGTTTTGGACGTTACAAGCCTGAAACCTTGAACAGACTGCTGACACCATGTCGAAGCCATAGGAATTGCATCCTGGGAACTAGAATTCAGTGTGCCGCTATACTTTCCATTGTAAGAGCATGGTCTCTCAAACATTTTTTTATTCCGGTTCGTTTTTCTCCTACCATATCTATTGTGTTATATTCTCCTACATTATTTTAAAATTTCTACAAACTTTAAAGTGTTTTCTTTCCAATGATACTAATTATATGCATATCCTGGCTTCATGTCCTGAGCAACAGGCAGTTTACTTTGGGCATGTCATTCAGGCGGAAGTTGAGAAAAAAAAGGGGCCGAGCCCTAAGAAGTTTGGCCTGTGAACGCTGCAGTTTTTGCCCGTGCCCCAGTGGTTCCTAATATTGCTACTCCATTGGGGTGGTACTACCCACAGCAGAGGGGTTCTCTGATTGATTTGGCTAATGCATTTTTCAGTATTCCTATGGCACCAGAATCTGCGCTGGCTTGTGCATACATTGTTGCCATGTGTGAACTCACTGTACACGTTCCTCATGCTGTACATTCTCTTATTTCACAGGCAAAGACGGCCCATCCAACACCAGCCTGACTGCTCCATTATCAATGTTCTTTTGACAATGTCTCATTTGACCCTGAAGAAGTGCACTGTGATAAATCCTGCTACTTTGTTGCCTACTGAGAAGGACGGGGAGCCACACGACGATGTTGCTCTGGTGGAGCTTGTATCTAAACCAAGGTCAGATTTAACTGATGTCCTTTTGCAAAATGCTGATTTGGAACTGTTTGTAGATGGCTCTGCTCAGTGTTCTGAGAAAGGAGAACCATTGGTTGCGTATGCGGTTGCTACTGCCTCAACCAAACTGGAAAGTGCTAAATTAGCCTCACACCTATCTGCTCATGCAGCAGAACTCTTTGCACTCACCAGAGCTTGCGTATTAGCTAAAGGCCAGTCTGCTACTATCTACACAGATAGCAGATATGCCTTTGGTGTGGTACATGATTTTGGTACTCTGTGGAAACAGCGCGGCTTCCTGACCTCCTCTGGTAAGACAATATCTCATTCAAAACTTGTTGATAACTAAAGTGTTTTTTGCTCCCTTGTGAAGTTGCTGTTTGTAACTGCCTCCCTCATACTAACTATTCTGACCCTCTCTCCAAAGGTAATGCTATGGCTGACTTGGCAGCTAAGGAAGCAGATGTGTCCATGGAGGCCACTGTGTTAAGATGATTTCACTTCCTGCTCATGACCTTTTCTGTCCCACCAATATCTCTGTCATACAATCCTCTGTAGGTCCTGTTGATTTGAGGAAGTGGAAAAAACTATGTACATATGATCAGTTGCAGAAACTCTGTCTGTCCCCGGCTGGGTGACCAGTCCTACCACGTTCATGTTTCCTATACTTAGCTAAGTTGTCACATGGTGAGGATGATGTGTCAAAGAGGGGAGTAGTTGATTTTGTAAATACATTTTGGTTTGCACCTGGGTTTTCTGTGTTTGCTGAACAGTTTTGTATGACTAACTAGGGAAGAGGGATTCCCATGCCAATGTCAGCTCATCTGAGCCTTGAAGGACCCTTTGAACACATTATGATGGATTTCATTGAACTCTCCCTTTGCCAGGGCTACAAATATTGTTTAGTGATAATGGATGCCTTCTCCAAGTGGGTAGAGGCTTTCCCCTGTTGACATTCTACTGCTATGGCAGTGGCCAAGAATCTCCTTAGGGAGATCATTCCAAGGTGGGGGTTGCCATCTAAATTAACCAGCAACAGTAGCAACCAGTAGGTTCCCCACTTTGTGAACCTAGTGATACAGAACATGTCTGAGAGTCTGCAGATACAGTGCCTTGCGAAAGTATTCAGCCCCCTTGAACTTTGCGACCTTTTGCCACATTTCAGGCTTCAAACATAAAGATATAAAACTGTATTTTGTTGTGAAGAATCAACAACAAGTGGGACACAATCATGAAGTGGAATTTATTGGATATTTCAAACTTTTTTAACAAATCAAAAACTGAAAAATTGGGCGTGCAAAATTATTCAGCCCCTTTACTTTCAGTGCAGCAAACTCTCTCCAGAAGTTCAGTGAGGATCTCTGAATGATCCAATGTTGACCTAAATGACTAATGATGATAAATACAATCCACCTGTGTGTAATCAAGTCTCCGTATAAATGCACCTGCACTGTGATAGTCTCAGATGTCCGTTAAAAGCGCAGAGAGCATCATGAAGAACAAGGAACACACCAGGCAGGTCCGAGATACTGCTGTGAAGAAGTTTAAAGCCGGATTTGGATACAAAAAGATTTCCCAAGCTTTAAACATCCCAAGGAGCACTGTGCAAGCGATAATATTGAAATGGAAGGAGTATCAGACCACTGCAAATATACCAAGACCTGGCCGTCCCTCTAAACTTTCAGCTCATACAAGGAGAAGACTGATCAGAGATGCAGCCAAGAGGCCCATGATCACTCTGGATGAACTGCAGAGATCTACAGCTGAGGTGGGAGACTCTGTCCATAGGACAACAATCAGTCATATATTGCACAAATCTGGCCTTTATGGAAGAGTGGCAAGAAGAAAGCCATTTCTTAAAGATATCCATAAAAAGTGTAGTTTAAAGTTTGCCACAAGCCACCTGGGAGACACACCAAACATGTGGAAGAAGGTGCTCTGGTCAGATGAAACCAAAATTGAACTTTTTGGCAACAATGCAAAACGTTATGTTTGGCGTAAAAGCAACACAGCTCATCACCATGAACACACCATCTCCACTGTCAAACATGGTGGTGGCAGCATCATGGTTTGGGCCTGCTTTTCTTCAGCAGGGACAGGGAAGATGGTTAAAATTGATGGGAAGATGGATGGAGCCAAATACAGGACCATTCTGGAAGAAAACATGATGGAGTCTGCAAAAGACCTGAGACTGGGACAGAGATTTGTCTTCCAACAAGACAATGATCCAAAACATAAAGCAAAATCTACAATGGAATGGTTCAAAAATAAACATATCCAGGTGTTAGAATGGCCAAGTCAAAGTCCAGACCTGAATCCAATCAAGAATCTGTGGAATGAACTGAAAACTGCTGTTCACAAATGCTCTCCATCCAACCTCACTGAGCGCGAGCTGTTTTACAAGGAGGAATGGGAAAAAATGTCAGTCTCTCGATGTTCAAAACTGATAGAGACATACCCCAAGCGACTTACAGCTGTAATCGCAGCAAAAGGTGGCGCTACAAAGTATTAACTTAAGGGGGCTGAATAATTTTGCACGCCCAATTTTTCAGTTTTTGAATTGTTAAAAAAGTTTGAAATACCCAATAAATGTCG
>NW_027013475.1:10000-16090 GCF_036934945.1 Oncorhynchus masou masou | reverse complement strand
TGTCAGGATTTGGCAAGGGTTGTTCCGGGGTTTTTCACTAGATGCCCCCATTGTGCTTTTTGACCTTATGTTTTTCCCTTGATCCCCATTATTATTTGCACCTGTGCCTCGTTTCCCCTGATTATATTTAAACCCTTTGTTTCCCTCAGTTCTGTGCTCTGTGTTTGTATGTTAGCACCCAGCCCTAGTGTTCTGTGTGCTCTTGTCGATTCCGGTGTGACGCTCTTGTGGAATTCTGTTTTTTTGTTTTTGTTCATTTTTTGTGAGCATCTCTTGAGGCTTTTTGTGCTTTACCTTCCACCTTTTGGATTTGCTATTTTTGTATTTGAAGGACTTTTTACTTTATTAAATACACCGTCTTAAGTACTGCTGTGTCTGCCTCATCTTCTGGGTTCTGCTGACTATTCGTGGCTCAGTTGGTTAAGTGACTGTTTCTCACTCTGGAGACCCAGGTTCGTAACCGGGTCCTGACAGATGTCTTGGCTGATTTCTTTTGATTTTCCCATGATGTCAAGCAAAGAGGCACTGGGTTTGAAGGTAGGCCTTGAAATCCATATCCACAGGTACAATTCCAATTGACTCAAATGATGTCAATTAGCCTATCAGAGGCTTCTAAAGCCATGACTGTGACGGCGTTCTTCGTTTGTTGCAAGAGTCGGACCGAAATGCATCGTGTTGGTTACTCATGTTGTTTAATGAAACAAATGACGAATACATGAAAATACTGAGACAAAATACAAAACAACAAAACGGAACGTGAAACCTAAGTACAGCCTACCTGGTGAAACTACACAGAGACAGGAACAATCACCCACGAAATACAAAGTGAAACCCAGGCTACCTAAATACGGTTCCCAATCAGAGACAACGAGAATCACCTGACTCTGATTGAGAACCGCCTCAGGCAGCCAAACCTATGCAACACCCATACTCAGCCGCAATCCCAATAACTACAAAACCCCACTACGAAATACAACAACATAAACCCATGTCACACCCTGGCCTGACCAACTAATTAACGAAAACACAAAATACTAAGACCAAGGCGTGACAATGACATAATTTTCTGAACTTTCCAAGCTGTTTAAAGGCGCAGTCAATTTAGTGTATGTAAACTTCTGATCCACTGGAATTGTGATACAGTGAATACAGTGAAAACAAGTTTTAATGTCTCCAACCTCAGTGTATGTAAACTAGTTTTAATGACTCCAACCTCAGTGTATGTAAACTAGTTTTAATGACTCCAACCTAAGTGTATGTAAACTAGTTTTAATGACTCCAACCTCAGTGTATGTAAACTAGTTTTAATGACTCCAACCTAAGTGTATGTAAACTTCCGACTTCATCTGTAGTCTAGCGCGTGTGTTTATATAGTCTAGTGTAGTAAGTGTATATATATAGTCTAGTGAGTGTGTATATGAACTTGTGTATATATAGTCTAGTGAGTGTGTGTATATATATATATATATAGTCTAGTGAGTGTGTATATGGTGTGTATATATAGTCTAGTGAGTGTGTATATGGTGTGTATATATAGTCTAGTGAGTGTGTATATGGTGTGTATATATAGTCTAGTGAGTGTGTATATGGTGTGTATATATAGTCTAGTGAGTGTGTATATATATAGTATAGTGAGTGTGTATATGGTGTGTATATATAGTCTAGTGAGTGTGTATATATAGTCTAGTGAGTGTGTATATATATAGTCTAGTGAGTGTGTATATGGTGTGTATATATAGTCTAGTGAGTGTGTATATTGTGTGTATATATAGTCTAGTGAGTGTGTATATGGTGTGTATATATAGTCTAGTGAGTGTGTATATGGTGTGTATACATAGTTCTGAGTGTGTATATTTAGTCTAGTGAGTGTGTATATGGTGTGTATATATAGTCTAGTGAGTGTGTATATGGTGTGGATATATAGTCTAGTGAGTGTGTATATGGTGTGTATATATAGTCTAGTGAGTGTGTATATAGTGTGGATATACAGTCTAGTGAGTGTGTATATGGTGTGTATATATAGTCTAGTGACTGTGTATATAGTGTGTATACATAGTTCTGAGTGTGTATATTTAGTCTAGTGAGTGTGTATATTGTGTGGATATATAGTCTAGCAAGTGTGTATATTGTGTGGATATATAGTCTAGCGAGTTTGTATATTGTGTATATATAGTCCTGAGTGTGGATATATAGTCTAGTTAGTGCGTATTTGGTGTGTATATAAAGTGTGGTGAGTGTGTGTAGTGTCGGTGCAAGATAGAGTCAGTGCAGATAGTTTGAGTACTATTTATTTACTATTTAGGTGTCTGGCTGTTTAGCAGTCTTGTAACTTGGGGGTAGAAGCTGTCTTGGAGCCTGTTGGGTGGAAAGCCGATGCTCCTGCACCGTTTGCCGGACGGAGGCGGAGTGAACAGTCTATGGCTTGGAATTTAGAATCTTTACCAGTGTTCCGGCCCTTCCTCTGCAAAGCCGCTTGATATACAGGTCCGGGACGGCAAGTTGAGCTCCAGCACCCAGTGATGTATTGAGTCTGTCCTGCAGGCCGCCCTCTATAGAGCTTTGCATTCTAAGGGCGGTGACATACCAAGTGGTGATGCAAGACAGTCAAGATGCTCTCGATGGTGCAGCTGTAGAACTTATTGAGGATGTGAGAGCCCATGCCACATCTTTTCAGCCTCCTGAGGGGAAGAGGTGCTGTCGTGCCCCTTCTGAACTGAGGGGGTGTGTGTGGACCATGTTAAGTCCTGAGTGATGAAGACACCAAGGAACTTGATGGTCTCGACCCGCTCCACGACAACACCGTCGATGTGGACGGGGCGTGTTTTCACCTATTTCTCCTATATTCCACCATCTGACTCCTTGAGTCTTAGTGGCTTTGAGGGAGAGGCTGCTGTTCTGGACTACACACACTGCTAATGTCTCGGTCTCAAACAAACCAGTAGACATATACCATGTTGAGATGTTCTGGACTAGGAGGTTAACTGTGTATAAAGTGTTAATATCCTGAGGGCTGGGCCTCCTAACAAACCTGTAGACTCTATACAGTGTTAATATAGTGAGGGCTGGGCCTCCTAACAAACCTGTAGACTATATACAGTGTTAATATCCTGAGGGGCCTCCTAACAAACCTGTAGACTATATACAGTGTTAATATAGTTAGGGCTGGGCCTCCTAACAAACCTGTAGACTATATACAGTGTTAATATAGTGAGGGATGGGCCTCCTAACAAACCTGTAGACTATATACAGTGTTAATATAGTGAGGGCTGGGCCTCCTAACAAACCTGTAGACTATATACAGTGTTAATATAGTGAGGGGCCTCCTAACAAACCTGTAGACTATATACAGTGTTAATATAGTGAGGGCTGGGCCTCCTAACAAACCTGTAGACTATATACAGTGTTAATATAGTGAGGGCCTCCTAACAAACCTGTAGACTATATACAGTGTTAATATAGTGAGGGCTGGGCCTCCTAACAAACCTGTAGACTATATACAGTGTTAATATAGTGAGGGGCCTCCTAACAAACCTGTAGACTATATACAGTGTTAATATAGTGAGGGCTGGGCCTCCTAAACAAACCTGTAGACTATATACAGTGTTAATATCCTGAGGGCCTCCTAACAAACCTGTAGACTCTATACAGTGTTAATATCCTGAGGGCTGGGCCTCCTAACAAACCTGTAGACTATATACAGTGTTAATATAGTGAGGGATGGGCCTCGTAACAAACCTGTAGACTATATACAGTGTTAATATAGTGAGGGCTGTGCCTCCTAACAAACCTGTAGACTCTATACAGTGATAATATCCTGAGGGCCTCCTAACAAACCTGTAGACTATATACAGTGTTAATATAGTGAGGGCTGTGCCTCCTAACAAACCTGTAGACTCTATACAGTGTTAATATAGTGAGGGCTGGGCCTCGTAACAAACCTGTAGACTATATACAGTGTTAATATAGTGAGGGCTGTGCCTCCTAACAAACCTGTAGACTCTATACAGTGATAATATCCTGAGGGGCCTCCTAACAAACCTGTAGACTATATACAGTGTTAATATAGTGAGGGCTGGCCTCCTAACAAACCTGTAGACTATATACAGTGTTAATATAGTGAGGGCTGTGCCTCCTAACAAACCTGTAGACTATATACAGTGTTAATATAGTTAGGGCTGGGCCTCCTAACAAACCTGTAGGCTATATACAGTGTTAATATAGTGAGGGCTGGGCCTCCTAACAAACCTGTAGACTCTATACAGTGTTAATTTAGTGAGGGCTGGGCCTCCTAACAAACCTGTAGACTCTATACAGTGTTAATATAGTGAGGGCTGGGCCTCCTAACAAACCTGTAGACTATATACAGTGTTAATATAGTGAGGGCTGGGCCTCCTAACAAACCTGTAGACTATATACAGTGTTAATATAGTGAGGGCTGGGCCTCCTAACAAACCTGTAGACTATATACAGTGTTAATATAGTTAGGGCTGGGCCTCCTAACAAACCTGTAGACTATATACAGTGTTAATATAGTTAGGGCTGGGCCTCCTAACAAACCTGTAGACTCTATACAGTGTTAAAATAGTGAGGGCTGGGCCTCCTAACAAACCTGTAGACTATATACAGTGTTAATATAGTGAGGGCCTCCTCTAACAAACCTGTAGACTCTATACAGTGTTAATATCCTGAGGGCTGGGCCTCCTAACAAACCTGTAGACTATATACAGTGTTAATATAGTGAGGGCAAACTAACAAACCGCTTATGCCTTCTGTGGCTTCAACTACAGACTATATACTGCTTGTAGACAGAGAGGCCTGTGACAGAGATATAGATATCTATATTCTAACCATCAGGCAGACCTAGGCCTGTGACAGAGATATAGATATCTATATTCTAACCATCAGGCAGACCTCGGCCTGTGACAGAGATATAGGCATCTATATTCTAACCATCAGGCAGACCTAGGCCTGTGACAGAGATATAGATATCTATATTCTAACCATCAGGCAGACCTAGGCCTGTGACAGAGATATAGATATCTATATTCTAACCATCAGGCAGACCTAGGCCTGTGACAGAGATATAGATATCTATAATCTAACCATCAGGCAGACCTAGGCCTGTGACAGAGATATAGGCATCTATATTCTAACCATCAGGCAGACCTAGGCCTGTGACAGAGATATAGATATCTATAATCTAACCATCAGGCAGACCTCGGCCTGTGACAGAGATATAGGAATCTATATTCTAACCATCAGGCAGACCTAGGCCTGTGACATAGATATAGGCAAACCAAATGATAATGATGAGAAATATGTTCTCTCTCTCTTCCATCCAGGCAGGGTGACAAGGACTCTGATCGTAGGGGACTTGAGAGATGGATAGGGATCATACGATGGGGGTGTAACCACGATGATGGGGGTGTAACCATGGTGATTAGTCTACTGGGATACAGAATATAGACTGAAATAAACACCAGCCTCCGAGGCTACAGTAATCACAACACACTCACACATACGCACTGGAGGCTGTGGGGACACTGACAGTACAACAAAGATATGCTATGATGAGAGACGGAGCGAGGGAGGGAGGGAGGGAGGGAGGGAGGGAGGGAGGGGAGGGGGAGGGAGGGAGGGAGGGGGGGGAGGGAGGGAGGGAGGGAGGGAGGGAGGGCAAGAGTTCAGATATGTGGTTCTGGTAGTCAATGTGCTGTCTTGTTGTCTGACTGGGTCATAGATACTTCATGTTATGTTGTACTGTCTTGTTGTCTGACTGGGTCATAGATACTTCATGTTATGTTGTACTGTCTTGTTGTCTGACTGGGTCATAGATACTTCATGTTATGTTGTACTGTCTTGTTGTCTGACTGGGTCATTGATACTACACTTCTGACCCTCCTGATTTGCTATGTCCCACTTTGTAAATCTTCTTTGGCTTTCTATACTGAAATCAACTTTAAGAAAAACAAAAAAAATGCATTTCTTTTCAATAAGAATTTTTACACTTCCTGAATTGACGAACATTGAAACGAAAGGGACCTCAGCTGTGACTGACATTCAATGAAATAAACACATCATCTGTGTGTC
>NW_027013475.1:0-5000 GCF_036934945.1 Oncorhynchus masou masou | reverse complement strand
CTGTTTGAAGACAGCTGGAAGATAAGGAAAAGGAGTAGGAGAGGGATATGCAGGAAGAGGAGGGAGATGGAGAAGAGAGAGATGATGAGGAGGAGTAGGAGATGGATATGCAGGAAGAGGAGGGGGATGGAGAAGAGAGAGATGAGGAGGAGGGAGGAGAGGGATATGCAGGAAGAGGGAGGGGGATGGAGAAGAGAGAGATGAGGAGGAGGAGAGGGATATGCAGGAAGAGGAGGGGGATGGAGAAGAGAGAGATGAGGAGGAGGAGAGGGATATGCAGGAAGAGGAGGGGGATGGAGAAGAGAGAGATGGGAGGAGGGGGAGGGATATGCAGGAAGAGGAGGGGGATGGAGAAGAGAGAGATGAGGAGGAGGAGGAGAGGGATATGCAGGAAGAGGAGGGGGATGGAGAAGAGAGAGATGGGGAGGAGGGGGAGAGGGATATGCAGGAAGAGGAGGGGGATGGAGAAGAGAGAGATGAGGAGGAGGAGGAGGAGGAGAGTGATATGCAGGAAGAGGAACAAGTTTTAATGACTCCAAACTAAGTGTATGTAAACTTCCGACTTCAACTGTAGGTCTATGCTAGTACACAGGTAAGTCTATGGTAGTACAAGGCTAGGTCTATGCTAGTACACAGGTAGGTCTATGCTAGTACACAGTTAAGTCTATGCTAGTACAAGGCTAGGTCTATGCTAGTACACAGGAAGGTCTATGCTAGTAAAAGGTTAGGTCTATGCTAGTACAATGCTAGGTCTATGCTAGTACAAGGTTAGGGTTAGTACTATGCTAGCACAAGGCTAGGTCTATGCTAGTACACAGGTGGGATGTCAGAAGGTATTCACTAGTTTGTAAGTCGCTTCTGGATAAGAGCTATGCTAAATGACACATGTAAATGTAAATGTATTCTAGTGGAAGTCTAGGTCTCTAGTGGTTGGTCTATTCTAGTACACATGCTAGTACACAGGTGGGTCTATTCTAGTAGAAGGCTAGGTCTATGCTAGTACACAGGTGGGTCTATTCTAGTAGAAGGCTAGGTCTATGCTTGTACACAGGTGTGTCTATTCTAGTAGAAGGCTAGGTATATGCTAGTACACAGGTGTGTCTATTCTAGTAGAAGCCTAGGTATATGCTAGTACACAGGTGGGTCTATTCTAGTAGAAGGCTAGGTCTATGCTAGTACACAGGTGGGTCTATTCTAGTAGAAGGTTAGGTCTATGCTAGTACACAGGTGGGTCTATTCTAGTAGAAGGCTAGGTATATGCTAGTACACAGGTGGGTCTATTCTAGTAGAAGGCTAGGTCTATGCTAGTACACAGGTGGGTCTATTCTAGTGGAAGGCAAGGCATATGCTAGTACAGCTGGGTCTATTCTAGTAGAAGGATAGGTCTATGCTAGTACACAGGTAGGTTTATTCTAGTAGAAGGCTAGGTCTATTGTAGAACACAGGGTGGTAACCCCATTGCTAAAGAAGGCTAGGTACTAAACCCCAACCCAGGTGGGTAAACTAACCCTTCTAGTAGAAGGCTGGTGCATATGCTAGTACCCAACTGGGCTGAACTAACCCTAGTAGAAGGAACCCTGGTGCTAAACCCCAGATAGGAATTGTAATTGGTACTAATTTTCCCTGGTGCTCAACCCCAACCCTGGTGCTGAACCCCAACCCTGGTGGTAAACCCCAACCCCTGGTGCTAACCCCAACCCTGGTGGTAAACCCCAACCCTGGTAGTAAACCCTAACCCTGGTGGTAAAACCCAACCCTGGTGCTTAACCCTAACCCTGGTGCTGAACCCCAACCCTGGTGGTAAACCCCAACCCTGGTGCTAAACCCCAACCTCTGGTACTAAACCCCAACCCTGGTGCTAAACCCAACCCTGGTACTAAACCCCAACCCTGGTGCTAAACCCCAACCCTGGTGCTAAACTCCAACCCTGGTACTAAACCCCAACCCTGTATTTCAAACCCTAACCCTGGTACTAAACCCCAAATGTGCTAAACCCCAACCCTGGTACTAAACCAATGGTCTGGAAAAGGTGCCTGGTGAATACATGGCCTCTGGCTGTGTCCCAAATATGCCAAGGCACACATACTACACCAGGCTTAGAGCAGCCTATTTACAAGTACACAGCCTCAAGCAGACCTTAGCCTATTTTCTATAGCCACTGTGTTTTAACACACACATTAAGACTAATAGTTTGAGTGTCTGGGTCATGGTGAGTGTGTGTGTGTGTGTGTGTGTGTGTGTGTGTGTGTGTGTGTGTGTGTGTGTGTGTGTGTGTGTGTGTGTGTGTGTGTGTGTGTGTGTGTGTGTGTGTGTGTGTGTGTGTGTGTGTGTGTGCTGAGTGTCTGGGTCATGGTGAGTGTGTGTGTGTGTGTCCATGTGTGCGTCTCTTTTTTTATTGTCCGTAAACAAACAAACTCTCTTGCACCAACGCAAACTAACTAGCCCTGTGTTTAACTTGAGTTGGGTACTTCTTAGTAGATAGCAACCTTTAGGTCTATATCTCTGGGTATGTCTCAGTAGATAGTAACCTTTAGGTCTATATCTCTGGGTACGTCTCAGTAGAATAGGCCCATATGTCATGTCAATATTTGTATACGAATGTTTAATCTTCACCTCCCACCTATCCTATCCCTCAATCCCTCCCCCTTTCTCCCTCTCCCCCACTCCCTACCCCTCACCCTCCCTTACTCTCCTTCCTCACCCTACATTAACCCCCCCTCTCTCCTCGTCTCCCTCCAATCTCCCACTCTCTCTCTCCTTCCCTCCCTCTCATCCCCTCTGTTGTTCTCCCTCTCCTCTCCCTCTCCCTCCACTCTCTCCTTCCCTCCCTCTCGTCCCTTCTCCTCTCCTCCTCTCTCTCCTTCCCTCCCTCTCGTCCCTTCTCTTGTTCTCCCTCACCTCTCCTCTCCCTCCTCTCTCTCCTTCCCTCCCTCTCGTCCCCTCTCCCTCTCCCTCCTCTCTCTCTCCTTCCTTTGTTCTCCCTCGCCTCTCCTCTCCCTCCCTCTCTCTCCTTCCCTCCCTCTCATCCCCTCTCTTGTTCTCCCCTCTCCTCCTCTCTCTCCTTCCCTCCCTCTCGTCCCCTCTCATTCTCCCTCTCCTCTCCTCTCTCCTCCTCTCTATCTCCCCCAGAGTGAAGGTTGTAGAGGGCTGTGAGCCTGATCCTCATTAGAGCAATGTGTGTGATACCTTTCTGAGGTTGTCAGTGTTGTATGTATGTATGTGTATGTGTGTTTATGAGTGCTTGGGGGGGGGGTTAATCTCTGCATCATCTCAGCATATCACCCCCTCTGGCCGCAGGGCCTGTCAACATCAATAAATACCAACGCTCTGATTTGCCGTTGCCCCCGGATACAGACAGGTTTTAATCTGAAGACCAACCAACAGCTCACCTCGGAACACACACGAGCATCATAATTAAAAAACTCAGCCCTGTTGGGAAGCTTGGAGCTGCTAGGAGGGTTTGTTCCTATACTGTTATATATGGACATGTTGTTGACCCATGTATCAAAGGACAGGTGTGATGAAAGATAGTTTGTGGGCAGTTGTTATGAGTTGGTGCTGTTGTTTGAGAGAACAGAAGGACATTGTTTGAGGAAAAAGTATCCATGGACTTTGTTTTATACTCGGCTTTCATTTGTTATTACAGTAATAACGGTATGTAATGAGTACGTAATAACAGTATATAATAACAGTATGTAATAACAGTATATAATGAGTATGTAATAACAGTATGTAATAACAGTATGTAATAACAGTATATAATGAGTATGTAATAACAGTATATAATGAGTATGTAATAACAGTATATGAGTATGTAGTAATGAGTATGTAATAACAGTATGTAATAACAGTATATAATGAGTATGTAATAACAGTATATGAGGATGTAGTAATGAGTATGTAATGAGTATGTAATAACAGTATGTAATAACAGTATATAATGAGTATGTAATAACAGTATATGAGTATGTAGTAATGAGTATGTAATGAGTATGTAATAACAGTATGTAATAACAGTATATAATGAGTATGTAATAACAGTATATAATGAGTATGTAATAACAGTATGTAATAACAGTATGTAATAACAGTATGTAATAACAGTATATAATGAGTATGTAATAACAGTATATAATGAGTATGTAGTAATGAGTATGTAATGAGTATGTAATAACAGTATGTAATAACAGTATATAATGAGTATGTAATAACAGTATATGAGTATGTAGTAATGAGTATGTAATGAGTATGTAATAACAGTATGTAATAACAGTATATAATGAGTATGTAATAACAGTATATAATGAGTATGTAATAACAGTATGTGATAACAGTATGTAATAACAGTATGTAGTAACAGTATGTAATGAGTATGTAATAACAGTATGTAATGGGTATGTAATAACAGTATGTAATAACAGTATATAATGAGTATGTAATAACAGTATGTAATAACAGTATGTAGTAACAGTATGTAATGAGTATGTAATAACAGTATGTAATGAGTATGTATTAACATTATATAATGAGTATGTAATAACGGTATGTAATGAGTATGTAGTAATGAGTATGTATTAACATTATATAATGAGTATGTAATAACAGTATGTAATAACAGTATGTAATAAAAGTATGTGATAACAGTATGTAATAACAGTATGTAGTAACAGTATGTAATGAGTATGTAATAACAGTATGTAATGGGTATGTAATAACAGTATGTAATAACAGCATGTAATGAGTATGTAATAACAGTATGTAATGAGTATGTATTAACATTATATAATGAGTATGTAATAACGGTATGTAATGAGTATGTAATAACAGTATGTAATGAGTATGTAATAACAGTATGTAATGAGTATGTATTAACATTATATAATGAGTATGTAATAACGGTATGTAATGAGTATGTAGTAATGAGTATGTAATAATGGTATGTAATGAGTATGTAATAACAGTATGTAATAACAGTATATAATGAGTATGTAATAACAGGA